>NC_041214.2:119970505-119975927 GCF_002837175.3 Physeter macrocephalus | reverse complement strand
ACGGGAGAGGCCGCAACGGAGGGAGGCCCCCATACCGCAAAAAAAAAAAAAAAAAAAAAAAAAAAAAAAAAAACAATGCTAGGTTACTTCAGCCCAAAATAAAAACAGATTTATATATTACATATTCTGAGTATTAACTCAAGTAGAAATTGTTAGAAAATTAATCTATACACACAACAAGAATACTGAATATTTTAAATCCTAAACCAATCTTCACCAGTTTTTAAGGCATTGATGCATTATTTATGTTTTCATTGCATGGGTTTCCTGTTTCACGCATTTATTTCTCTTTTGATGGTTTATTGAGAACACAAAGCATTTGTCTCATTATACTCTTTTTGTTTTAGAAGGGCTTACATTTGAAAGAGGTTGGCTTGTGGGTCTATTTTTGTTTTATATCAGTTCTTTTTTCTATCATTTTGTGAACATCTTGTTCCCAAACACTCATCTGCAGATAAGATTCCTGAGACTGGTAGTAGTAGTACACTGATAAATGGATTTACTGCAATTTGTTAATCCATTTACTTGCCTATGACCATTGGGTTATTTCCAGTTTGGACTATTAAACTAATGCTTCAGTGAGCATATTTCTATAAGCCTTCTTATATAGGATATGATTCCTTTCCTCTCAGGTAAATACTAGGAGTAGACTGGATTATATGATACATGGCATACTTTGCTTTTGAAAAAATGGCCAACTGTTTCCAAACTTCTTGTGTTATTATATATTTCAACCAGCAGTGTATGGGAGTTCCATTTTCTCTACATCCTTGTCAATGCTTAGTATGGCCAACTTTTATAATGTTAACTGTTCTAATAGGTATTTCGTTGTCTCTCATGTGGTTTCAATTTGCATTTCCTAATGAATAATGATGTTGAAATCTTTTCTTTCTGTGTTTCTTTTTTTATATATACAGCAGGTTCTTATTAGTTATCTATTTTATACATATTAGTGTATATATGTCAATCCCAATCTCCCAATTCATCACACCACCCCCCCCCACACTCCGTTTTTCCCCCTTGGTGTCCATATATTTGTTCTCTACATCTGTGTCTCTATTTCTGCCTTGATGAAATCTTTTCCTGTACTTATTTCCCATTCACATATCATCTTTGGAAAGCTGTCCAAACATTTTGCTCATTTTTTATTGGATTGTTTGCTTTCTTAAGTTCTGTCTATAAACTCTTAATAACAAGTTCTTTATCAGATATATGCTTTGCAAATATTTTCCCTAAGTTTATGGCTTTTTCTTTTCACTTTCTTAACAGTGTCTTATGAATAGCAGAAGTTTTTAATTTTGGTGAAATTCAATTTATTCATGTTCTTTAATTGATTGTGCTTTTCGTGTCACATTTAAAAATCTATGCCAAAATGCAAAATCACAAAGATTTTCTCCTATGTTTTCTATAGTTTTATGTTTTATGTTAGATGTATGATCCCATTATGAATTGATTTTTCTGTGTAATGTGAGGTATGTATCACAGTTTATTTTTTGCAGCTGTATATATCTAATTATTACAATGTTGTTTGAAAGGATTATTCTCCACTGAATTACCTTCACACTATTTTCAAAAATCAGCTATCTATATATGTGTGGGTCTATTTCTGAACTTCTTATTCTGTTCTATTGATCAATTTGTCTACCTTTATGCCAATACCAGACAGTTTTGACTATTGTTGCTTTTTAATGTCTTGAAATCAGGTAATGTTGGTCTTCCAACTTTCTTCCTTTTCAGTTTTTTGTGTGTTTTAGCTCCTTTGCATTTAGACACTTTACCCAGGTTTTCATAGTGTTAAAATCTTACATAACCATGGCATATTTATCAAAACAAAGAAATTAACATTGGTACAATACTATTAACTGACTACAGATTTTAATAGAATTTCACCAGATTTTTCTTTAATATCTTCTTGTTGACCCAGGATCCAGTCCAGGATACCATGTTGCCTTTAGTCATTATGTTTAGATTTCTCCAGTGTGTGACAGCTTCTCTGTCTTTCCTTGTTTTTCATGACTTTGGCACATTTGAAGAGTACTGGTGAAATATTTTGTAGAATTTTCCTCAGTTTGGGCTTGGCTGGTATCTTTTTTTTTTTTTTGCGGTACATGGGCCTCTCACTGCTGTGGCCTCTCCCGTTGTGGAGCACAGGCTCCGGACGCGCAGTCTTAGCGGCCATGGCTCACGGGCCCATCCGCTCCGCGGCATGTGGGATCTTCCCGGACTGGGGCACGAACCCGCGTCCCCTGCATCGGCAGGTGGACTCTCAACCACTGCACCACCAGGGAAGCCCTTGGCTTGTATCTTATGATAAGATTGGGTTCATGGATTTTGAAGAAGTGTATTATCTTTTTTATATATTTTTAGATTTGACTTGCTAAAATTTTGTTTGGAATTTTTGCATCTATATGAAAAATATTGGTCTATAGGTTTTTTTTATAATCTAATAATGTTTTTGTTTGAATTTGGTATCAGGGTAATGATTGATTCATAGAATGAGTTAGGAAGAAATTGTTCCATTTTAATTTTCTGGAAGAACATTTGCAGAACTGGTATTCTTTCTTTCTTAAATGTTTTGTGGAATTCACCAGGAAAGCAATGAGGGTCTTGTGTTTTCTTTGTGGGAAAGTTTTAAACTCCAATTTATTTAGTAGATTTGGGGCCTTCAGGTTTTCTACTTATTCTTGAGTGAGTTTTGGCAATTTTTATCTTTCAAGAAATCTTCCCTTTTCCTCTGAGTTGTCTAATATATTGGCATAATATTATTCACAGAATTACCTTATTATCTTCTTAAATATCTGTAGAGTCCATAGTAATGCCAGCTCTCTCATTCCTGATATTTGTAATTTATGTCTTCATTTCCCTTGACATATCTGGATAAATATTTTCAATTTCATTGATCTCAAAGAACCAGCTTTTTGTATCCCTGCTTTTCTTGTTTCTAACTTATTTAGCTTCCAATCTCTATTATTTTTTTTCTTCTACTTAATTTTAGTTTAATGTGCTCTTCTTTTCCTAGTTGTTTAAGGAGAAAGTTAATATAATTATTTGAAAACTTCTTTTCTTATAGAGTCATTTAATGCTACAGATATCAAAAGTTGATATCAAATGTTGATATTTAAGAAATTTCTTGATCCATGTATATTGACTTAGTAAAGAGTGACTTCCTTGAACTTTCTGAATTTTAATATATATTGATTCTGTTAGGTTTTCTATATTCTAAATTGGGTTTTCAACAATATGCTATGCAGAGAGATTATTTAATTTCTTCCTTTTCAATAGTTATGTATCTTTCTGTTTTCTGTTTCGTTCTTTACTGCATTGGCCAGATCTTAAACAACATTAAATTGTAGTAGTTATAGTGGATATGCTTGTCTATTACCAATTTCTAATGGGACTAGCTTATATTTCAATGCCAACTGAATGATTTGATTTTGCTTTCAAATTGATGTTTGCTTTCATTAAATAATCAGTTTTTTCTTAGTAGTTTACTGACTGAGTTTTATGAGAAATGGAGGTTGGATTATATAAAATTACTTTTTTGAATACCTATTAAGATTTATTTGTGAATTATGAACATGACAAATTAAATGTTTCCTAATAATAAATCATCATTACATTGTTTGAATGAGATCAAGTTGGTGACAGTCAATTATTATTTTATTGTAATGTTAAATTAAATGTTTTATTTTATTTAGGAATTTTGCATGTGGTATGTGTTATCGCTTTATTATTTTCATTTTAGTTTTGAGCTACTACTTTTGTTATGTTTAATATCAGAATTATATACAACAGTTTCACAAAGCAAATTTAGAATATTTTTATGTTCATAATATTCTGAAAAAGTTTGTAAAACATTATAAATATATCTTCATTGAAAGTGTGAAAGGACTCAACTGCAAAAAGAATTCGGGCACAGAGATTATTTGTGAATTAAGTCTTTCATAAGTCATATTCATTTTCTTCCCATAGTTATAGCTTCAGTCAAATCTCCACCACTTCTTGCATTGTATTTAACATTTATATGCTTTAGCAAAACATACTTTGAAATGGGAATGTTATTTGCTGAGTAAGTCTGAAAGTGGAAAAAATTCAAAAATGTTATTTTTCTCTGTTTTTTTCTTTATCTTAAATTCTTGTTAGTTCCATTTGTTTTGAATTTCTTTATTCCCCTCCATATGATAGCAGGATTTCTACACTGCATTCTTCTCCTTGTCCCTCTTTTTTCTAAGTTTTCATTGCATCTGTGTGCCAGAACTTGGTTCATCCTTTAATGTCTCAATTTTCAGTGAAAATTTGTGTCAGATGTGTCTTTTCAAATTAGCATCAAGTTATGCAATTTTAAAGTTTTTATTGAAATTAAGAAACACAGAAAAATACACATAGCGTAACTATGTTAGAGGTCAATTATCGCAAAGTGAATTCACCCACACAATCAGCATCCAGGTCAAGAAACAGACCGTTATCAACACCCCAGAAGCTTTGTGTTCCCTCTTAATCTCCACTCCCATAAATGTATTATTATCTTGACTACTAACACCATAGTTAGTATGAACTCATTTTGTACTTTCACACATAAAATTATGAATTATTTTTTGTGCATATAATACTTTTCATTCAACATTTTGTATGTGATATTCATCCATGTAGTTGCATCATGCTAGATTTTCTGTTAATTTTCATTGTTGTTTGGTATTTTATTGAATGAATACATCACAATTTATTTATATATTCTATTAATGATGTACAGTTAATTCTAGTTTGAAGCTATTAGGAATAATGCTCCAATGAATATCCTAGTATATGTATTTTGGTACCAATATTTATGCATTGCATGCCACTTGGAATGTACCTAAGAGTGGAATATAATATACACATATGTGTGTGTATATATAAAATATACTATTAAGCTACATAATCACCAATTATTGGCTTTGTCAGTTTTCATATTATTTTAGTCACATTCTGATAATGTGCAGTAGGATCTCTCTGTAGTTTAAAAATGCACTTCACTGATTTCTAAGGTGGCTGAGTGTTTTTTTCCTATGTGCATTAGCATTTGGATATTGTCCTTGTGACGTGCTTATTCACATGTATTTCTTATCATTCTAATTGCATTGCTTGTCTTTTCTTAGCAACTTGCAGACATTGTAATGGATTTGAGTCTTTTTTGAAGTATTGTAAATATTTATTTTCCATTCTTTGATTTGCCTTCAACTCTTTCTAAATATGGTATTTTTTGATGATTGGGATATCTTGATTTTAACTTAACAATTTTTAATGGTTATAGCTTTTTATGTTCTTTTTTTTTAACATCTTTATTGGAGTATAACTGCTTTACAATGGTGTGTTAGTTTCTGCTTTATAACAAAGTGGATCAGTTATACATATACATATATCCCCATATTTCTTCCCTCTTGTG
>NC_041214.2:119965645-119969575 GCF_002837175.3 Physeter macrocephalus | reverse complement strand
ATAGTGTCTGGCCTTACATTTAGGTCTTTAATCCATTTTGAGTTTATTTTTGTGTATGGTGTTAAGGAGTGTTCTAATTTCATTCTTTTACATGTAGCTGTCCACTTTTCCCAGCACCACTTATTGAAGAGGCTGTCTTTTCTCCACTGTATATTCTTGCCTCCTTTATCCAAAATAAGGTGACCATATGTGCCTGGGTTTATCTTTGGTCTTTCTATCCTGTTCCATTGATCTATATTTCTGTTTTTATGCCAGTACCATACTGTCTTGATTACCGTAACTTTGTAGTATAGTCTGAAGTCAGGGAGCCTGATTCCTCCAGCTCCGTTTTTCTTTCTCAAGATTGCATTGGCTATTTGGGGTCTTTTGTGTTTCCATACAGATTGTGAGATTTTTTGTTCTCGTTCTGTGAAAAATGCCAGTGGTAGTTTAATGGGGATTGCATTGAATCTGTAGATTGCTTTGGGTAGCATAGTTATTTCCACAATGTTGGTTCTTCCAATCCAAGAACATGGTATATCTCTCCATATATTTATATCATCTTTAATTTCTTTCATCAGTATCTTATAATTTTCTTCATATAGGTCTTTTGTCTCCTTAGGTAGGTTTATTCCTAGATATTTTATTCTTTTTGTTGCAATGGTAAATGGGAGTGATTTTTCAATTTCACTTCCAGATTTTTCATTTTTGTTGAGGATTTTTGCATCTATGTTCATCAGTGATATTGGCCTGTAGTTTTCTTTCTTTGTGACGTCTTTGTCTGGTTTTGGTATCAGGGTGATGGTGGCCTCATAGAATGAGTTTGGGAGTGTTCCTCCCTCTGCTATCTTTTGGAAGAGTTTGAGAAGGATAGGTGTTAGCTCTTCTCTAAATGTTTGATAGAATTCGCCTGTGAAGCCATCTGGTCCTGGGCTTTTGTTTGTTGGAAGATTTTTAATCACAGTTTCAATTTCAGTGCTTGTGATTCGCCTGTTCATATTTTCTATTTCTTCTGGTTCAGTTTCAGAAGGTTGTGCATTTCTAACAGTTTGTCCATTTCTTCTAGGCTGTCCATTTTATTGGCATACAGTTGCTTGTACTAATTTCTCATGATCCTTTGTATTTCTGCAGTGTCAGTTGTTACTTCTCCTTTTCCATTTCTAATTCTATTGATCTGAGCCTTCTCCCTTATTTTTCTTGATGAGTCAGGCTAGTGGTTTATCTTCTCAAAGAACCAGCTTTTAGTTTTATTGATCTTTTCTATCGTTTCCTTCATTTCTTTTTCATTTATTTCTGATCTGATTTTATGATTTCTTTCCTCTACTAACATTGTAGTTTTTTTGTTCTTCTTTCTCTAATTGCTTTAGGTGTAAGGTTAGATTGTTTATTTGACATGTTTTTTGTTTCTTGAGGTAGGATTGTATTGTTATAATCTTCCCTCTTGGGACTGCTTTTTCTGCATCCCATAGTTTTTGGGTTGTCGTGTTTTCATTGTCATTTGTTTCTAGGTATTTTTTGATTTCCTCTTTGATTTCTTCAGTGATCTCTTAGTTATTCAGTAGTGTATTGTTTAGCCTCCATGTGTTTGTATCATTGATATCTAGTCTCATAGTGTTGTCGTCAGAAAAGATGCTTGATATGATTTCAATTTTCTTAAATTTACCAAGGCTTGATTTGTGACCCAAGATATGATCTATCCTGGAGAATCTTCCATGAGCACTTAAGAAGAAAGTGTATTCTGGTTTTTTTGGATGGAATGTCCTATAAATATCAATTAAGTCCTTCTTCCTTTTTTGCCTTTCTTTTTCTTTATTTGTAACTATTTAAAGCTTTCATATAACTATCTGCAGTATGAGTTGATACTAAATAAAATATCAATTAGGTGATGAAATTAAAATCCAACAAGCAAATATAATCATTAAAATTTCTGCTGTACCCATTTTTAAAAAATTTTTGTTCCGGTAAAATAATATCACAGTGATTTTTTTTTTCTCCTCTCAGAGAATGGCTATACTTGCTTTTCAATGATTCTGTTTTGTTCAAACATATATATCCTCTGTATTCAAAAACTGTTATAACAAAAGAACTATTTTATAAGAAATTTAACATAATACCCTCTGTCCTTGGGTAGAGTACATTAGAATGTTTGTACAGTTATTTTGTAGGTAGTTTGATGAAACAGTATTTCATTAGAGGAAAATCTGTACTTATCAGAAAAGGATGATTCAGTGGATATGCAAATGAGGTGGCTAGTCTTCCTCATATTTTTCTCAGCTCCAGAATAGCCATAAAGGAATGAGAATTCTAGGGCTACAATCTTTAAATTTATAAAGTCATTTAGCATCTTTCTTTGATGGAAATATTAGAACATAGCATAAGATTTTTTCCTCTTTTGAGAAGACCAAAGCTCTGAAAAGGTACCTGGATTATTAACACCTAAGTCACAGCAGTTCAAAAGTTCAAGGAAAAATATGGATCTGGAGATAATCCCTGAAGGAATTCCACCTTAGTAGACAAAGAAAATGGCTGAGATCACATCAACAGGACTCCCTTTAACAGGTGCAAAAATAAAGTCACTTAAGAAGAGAAGAAAATCTTGTCAGCTCCTCTGGAGGGAGGGTATGAATAGCAAAAGAAACTAGTAGAAGGAGTGGGAAAAACGTTGAAGAGACAAGCAGTTAAAGACCAAGTTAAGATCAGAAATAGCTACGAAACTTTTTCTTGCAATGACAATGGAAGCAAAGAGGCATACTGCCATATGTTAATTCCACTCTCTCTGCTCATTCTGAGTCGTGTCTGTTCTCTGTGTTCTAATAAAGCTATGTTGATATACTTATCACTTCACATTGTATTATTGGCTTACCTCCCTCTCCAGTCACATTAGGAGTAGACTGAAAGCAACATGAAGTCTCTTATTTCTTTATGCTCAGTGCCTAGCACAAGCTCTGGAATATACTGTTTATCAACTGTCTGTCAAATGAATGAGCCAGGTTCAACACTATATGATCTTGAGAGAAACAAAGTAATCAAGTAAACATCCAAAACCAAAATAAGTATTACTCTAGAGTAAACTCTGAGATAATATGGAAGTACACATAATCGATATAATTCCAATTAAACACAAAGACATTTGACACTACTTAGCCTATATGTAAATGATGCTTTATAGACCAATGATAATTTTGCATTTGGTATTTTGAAATATTGGAAATAGTTCATTAATGCTTCTAGGTAACTTTATTGATTCCTAGTTGGACGCTAGTGAGCTAGAACTCAAGAAATCCATGAGATCCAAGGTCTGGAGTGTTCCTGGACCTGGGCTAAAGCTGAGTTTATAGGTGAGTGTCAGATGATGCCACTCTCAGGATAGGAAAGCTGCCAACATTGGGAAACAAGACAGAGCCTGATATCTCACATCACAGTTCTTTAGAGTTAATTGATTTATTACTGACAGTTCTGTTTACTGCGGTTCTGAATATTGTTGCCAGGGAAAGCGCTAAGGAGAGTTGCTGAACATCGAACCTGCACATCAGCGCTTGCCCCAAGGTGAATCCAGAAGTTTAAAAGAGACTTATATTGAAGGTCCTTCTTTTTTAATGTATCATTCAAAGCTTGTGTTTCCTTATTTATTTTTATTTTGGATGATCTGTCCGTTGGTGAAAGTGGGGTGTTAAAGTCCCCTACTATGCTTGTGTTACTGTCATTTTCCCCTTTTATGGCTACTAGCATTTGCCTTATGTATTGAGGTCCTCGTATTTGGGGTGCATAAATATTTACAAATGTTATATCTTCTTCTTGGATTGATCCCTTGATCATTATGTAGTGTCCTTCTTTGTCTCTTGTAATAGTCTTTGTTTTAAAGTCTATTTTGTCTGATATGAGAATTGCTTCTCCAACTTTCTTTTGATTTCCATTTGCATGGAATATCTTTTTCCATTCCCTCACTTTCAG
>NC_041214.2:119945888-119965284 GCF_002837175.3 Physeter macrocephalus | reverse complement strand
TTCCCATATTTGGGAAGTTTTCAACTATAATCTCTTCAAATATTTTCTCACTCCCTTTCTTTTTCTCTTCTTCTTCTGGGGCCCCTATAATTCAAATGTTGGTATGTTTAATGTTGTCCCAGAGGTCTCTGAGACTGTCCTCAATTCTTTTCATTCTTTTTTCTTTATTCTGCTCTGAGGTAGTTATTTCCACTATTTTATCTTCCAGGTCACTTATCCGTTCTTCTGCCTCAGTTGTTCTGCTATTGATCACTTCTAGAGAATTTTTAATTTCATTTATTGTGTTGTTCATCACTGTTTGTTTGCTCTAGTTCTTCGAGGTCCTTGTTAAACGTTTCTTGTATTTTCTCAATTCTCTTTCCAAGATAGATATTTCCTGTGCATGCACAGAGGCTTCTTGGTGGCTGCAGCAGCAGCCTTAGCATCTCATGTCCGTCTCTGGGGTCCACACTGATAGCTGTGGCTCGTGCCCATCTCTGGAGGTCCTTTAAGCAGCACTCTTAATCCCCTCTCCTCATGGACCAGGAAATAAAGAGGCAAGAAAAGTTCTTCTAGGTCCTTGTTAAACGTTTCTTGTATTTTCTCCATTCTATTTCCAAGATTTTGGATCATCTTTACTATCATTATTTGAATTCTTTTTCAGGTAGACTGTCTATTTCCTCTTCTTTTATTGGGTCTGGTGGGTTTTTACCTTGCTCCTTCATCTGCTGTGTGTTTCTCTGTCTTCTCATTTTGCTTAACTTACTGTGTTTGGGGTCTCCTTTTCGCAGGCTGCAGGTTCGTAATTCCTGTCGTTTTTGGTGTCTGCCCTCAGTGGCTAAGGTTGGTTCAGTGGGTTTTGTCGGTTTCCTGGTGGAGGGGACTAGTGCCTGTGTTCTAGTGGATGAGGCTGGATCTTGTATTTCTGGTGGGCAGGTCCATGTCTGATGGTGTGTTTTGGGGTGTCTGTGGCCTTATTATAATTTTAGGCAGCCTCTCTACTAATGGGTGGGGTTGTGTTCCTGTCTTGCTAGTTATTTGTCATATGGTGTCCAGCACTGGAGCTTGCTGATCGTTGACTGGAGCTGGGTCTTGGAGTTGAGATGGAGATCTCTGGGAGATTTCCTCCATTTGATATTACATGGAGCTGGGAGGTCTCTAGTGGACCAATGTCCTGAACTTGGCTCTCCCACCTCAGAGGCACAGCCCTGACGCCTGGCTGGAGCACAAGAGCCTGTCATCCACATGGCTCAGAATAAAAGGGAGAAGAAAAAAGGAAAGAAAGAAAGAAGTAGATAAAATAAAATAAATAAAATAAAATAATTAAAATAAAAAATAAATATTAAAAAAATTTTAAAAAGAAATTTTAAAAAAGAAAGAAAGAAGAGAGCAGCCAAACCAAAGAACAAATCCACCAATGATAACAAACGCTAAAAACTATACGAAAAAAACAAAACAAAACAAAACAAAAACCGGACAGACAGAACCCTAGGACAAATGGTAAAAGCAAAGCTGTACAGACAAAATCACACACAGAATCATATACATACACACTCACAAAAAAAGAAAAAGGGAAAAAAATATATGTATCGTTGCTCCCAAAGTCCACTTCCTCAATTTGGGATGATTCGTTGTCTATTCAGGCATTCCACAGATACAGGGTACATCAAGTTGATTGTGGAGATTTAATCCGCTGCTTCTGAGGCTGCTGGGAGAGATTTCCCTTTCTTTTCTTTGTTTGCACATCTCCCGGGGTTCAGCTTTGTATTTGGACCCGCCTCTGCGTGTAGGTCGCCTGAGGGCGTCTATTCTTCACTCAGACAGGACGGGCCTAAAGGAGCAGCTGTTTTGGGGGCTCTGGCTCACTCAGGCTGGGGGAGGGCAGGGTCTGGATATGGGGCAAGCCTGCGGCGGCAGAGGCCAGCAAGTTGTTGCCACCAGCCTGAGGCACGGCGTGCGTTCTCCCAGGGAAGTTGTCCCTGGATCATGGGACCCTGGCAGTGGTGGGCTGTACAGGCTCCTGGGAGGGGAGGTGTGGATAGTGACCTGTGCTCGCACACAGGCTTCTTGGTGGCGGCAGCAGCAGCCTTAGTGTCTCATGCCCATCTCTGGTGTCCGCGCTGATAGCCACAGCTCGCGCCCGTCTCTGGAGCTCCTTTAAGCGGTGCTCTGAATCCCCTCTCCTCGTGCACCAGGAAATAGAGGCAAGAAAAAGTCTCTTGTCTCTTCGGCAACTCCAGACCTTTTCCTGGACTCCCTCCTGTCCCGCTGTGGCACACTAGCCCCCTTCAGTCTGTGTTCACACCGCCAACCCCAGTCTCTCCCTGGGATCCCACCGAAGCCCGAGCCTCAGCTCCCAGCCCACGCCCGCCCCGGCGGGTGAGCAGACAAGCCTCTCGGGCTGGTGCTCTGCTCTCCTCTGTGGCTCTGAAGCTTCCCCACTCTGCCACCCGCAGTCTCCGCCCGCGAAAGGGCTTCTAGTGTGTGGAAACCTTTCGTCATTCACAGCTCCCTCCCACTGGTGCAGGTCCCGTCCCTATTCTTTTGTCTCTGTTTTTTCTTTTTTGTTTTGCCCTACCCAGGTACGTGGGGGAGTTTCTTGCCTTTTGGGAGGTCTGAAGTCTTCTGCCAGCGTTCAGTAGGTGTTCTGTAGGAGTTGTTCAACATGTAGATGTATTTCTGATGTATTTTGGGGGAGGAAGGTGATCTCCACGTCTTACTCTTCTGCCATCTTGAAGCCTTTTTATGTTCTTTTAAGAAATCTTTCCTTACATCAAGATCATGGAGTTACTCTATATTACTATCTAGAAGTTTGTTAGAGTGCCACACATATATAGTAGGATGTGCCATTCCCTCTCCTTTTAAAGTATTGGATGTCAAAGCACGCCACACAAAATCCAGCAAGTAACTTCAGTCGTTATTATTCATGCAGGCAGAAGCAAAATGAAGAAAATCTTTGGGTGAGGAGTAACTATGGCTCACCAGCAAGAGTTTGCTTTGGATGTGTGACAGAGGAGAGGGAAGAGAGTGAGTGAGGTTATGGGGGAAAGACATGTAGAGGCTAATATAATAATACATTAGTTTACATGAGATATGCCTGGTATAAACTGAAATAGTGGAATTGGAGAGAAAAAAGATGAATTAAGGTACGAAAGAGATAAAACCAACAGGTCCTGGTTTCTAAATCATTTTAGAAAGTGAAGCTGTCCAGGATGATTTCAAAGATTTTGAATTAGATGACTAGGTTTTAAGAACCGAGATAGAAGATATACAAAAAGATGATTTCTTTATAAGGAGAAATAACTTACTGATTTTTATATGTTTTGTGCTTGAATTGTTTTGGGGAATTTTGGATAGAGAAGTCTGATGATTAATTGGAAATAGAATTTCAAAGTTAAAGAGAAAACCAGGACTAGAGACAAAAAAATTAGGAAGTCATTGGTGTGTAAATAATATTGTTGATACTTGGAGAATTCCACTAAGAATGACTCAACACTTGAAAACAAGTGAATTAAGATACTAATAAGATATATTTTTAAATAAATGTAAATAAGATTAAATATGTGGAAAGACACCTTAACATAAGGGAAAACATTCTAGCAGTAGTAGAATTGATAGTAAATAAGTGGATAAGTTGGCATATATGAGGAATAAACTTGTCCATCAGAAATTGGATTAGTAAGTTATTGAAGCATAGAAATTACCATGAAACCAAATTCTGATAGCGATCATTCTTCAAGGGCCTTAAAGTCAGTGTTCTAATTGGCTAATCCCTGCATCAGTTGGAATTATTCTTGGGTTTTTTGTCATATAGTGTGTTTTAGCCTTAAAACATGAAGAACAAACCCTTGACCATGAAAAATGCACAGAAATAGTGTCATGTTAAACCATGTGTTGCTTTTTAAGAAGCACCATAGCTGTGTTTCCTGAGTAGTAAATGCTTGCATCACTTTTGACCAGATAGAAGGTTCTGTTTTTTATGAACTTTCTATCGTTCATTTTAAAATCCTAAATATAACTAATGTGATTCCTTAGGAATAAAGTGAAAATAGGACAGAACTGGTTATGTAAGTCTGAGAACTACACTGAGTTGAGAACAACAGAAAAGAATTCAGTGAAGATCTGGAGAGAAATAAGAGAATGAATGAGAGAATCAGAGTAGAGAGAAATAATGGACATGAATGAAGAACACTGTTTGAAAAGGTAGTGACCAACAGTTTCAAAAGCTGCAATAGTGACAAATAAGACTAAGACTGAAAGTATGCAATAGACATTCAACTAGAATTATGGACTTTTGGAAGTAAGCTAAAAGGTGATAATGATGGGTAATTGAATCTAAATTGAAAACTAACATATCAGAACTTCCATTTCACTTTCTTTAAGATTCTCTTATTTCATGCAATAAACTTATCACAGACTGTTTTTTTTTTTTTTTTTTTTACTAAAGCAATTATTGAAAGAGTACCGAAAATAGCTATTACCTTTTATTGAGCATCTCGTATATCTTGGGCACTGTTACACATTTTAGATGTATTATTTAGTCATTAGCCCAATAAATTAAACATTATGTTTATCTATTTTACAGTTGGGCAATTGGGCATTTAGAAAGTTTAATTCAAAAGTTACACACACAGTAGTTCTCCAGTCACTACAAATTGTTTGAGAAAATTAATATCCCTATCAGGATCTCTTCTGAACCTTCTTCACTCTTTTGTTAACAGGCATTATTTCCTCAAGAGGAAAAATCTCTAAAGAGAAGACAGAGAAGAATCTTAATTGGTGACGCTTTTTTCAACCTCATTTACACCTCAATTTTGAAACACTCTATAATATTTAGAAATTAACAAAAAGGTTACATGATAGATGATAGAAACTACCTAAGTTTTTTATTTAAAAGTATTTGTTGTCCATGGAATCCAGCTAAAAGACTCTATCAGTTACTAAAACATCCCTGCAAGCCAACTGCTTTCAGAAAGACCTCTAGACTAGCACAAGATGGTGCCACTAGCATACTATGATCAACAGTTTTTGCCATTAGAACGCTCTTACCAACTGGCCACAAGCAACTCATTAACACATCAACACACAGATGAAAAACAAAAGCAACCCAATAACCAGTCTGTGGTCAGAGTACAATCCCATAGTAATAACCTTGCAGTGCATACCCTAAACTCTAACCAGAGGGTACAGAGATGCTCAATATTGCCCTCTGCCAAGTCTCAGGACACAATTTCACGGGACCTCTATAACAGGGTTCTGAAATCACTATTACCTCACTCCAAAAGTCAGGCCACACCTTCACTACACCTCCACCAGAGAACTCCCTTGTGGCCTAATAAGAAAGGCTTGAGCTCACCGTTGTCCCACGCCAAACCTCAGATGACATCTTCACTTGACCTCACCAAGACATCATTGCCAGATCCCAATCAAACAGCCTGGAGCTCACAACTACCCTTTCCCAATCTTCAGAATACATCTTCCCTAGACCTTTGCTGGATATCACCTTCACTGAAGTCTAATCGAAGAGTCTCAAGTTCATCATTATATGCCCTCAAACATCAAGAAACTCCTTCCCCAGACTGCCTATGGACATTGTCGTCTTTGGAACCTAATCAAAGAGCCTTTAGCTCAGTGTTACCCCAGTCCAAGCCTCAGAAAGCCTCTTCATTGAATAGCCTTTGGACCTCTTTGTTAGAGCGCAATCAAAGATGTTTGAGCTCACCGTCACTCAACTGTACACCTCAAATACATGACTTGCTTCAGACATCACCTTCTTTGGAGCCCAGTCAGATGACTCTGAGCTCATCGTTACCTGATTCCAGACCTCAGACAACACCTGTATTGAGCTCTAATTCCAGTGTTCTGAGATTAACGTTGTCCAACTCAAAAGAAAGGAAATCACCTTTACCACATTCTATGCATCAGTCAAAGAGTTTGCCATTGTTCCAGCCCAAAACACTTGATGGTAACTTCAGGACCCTGAGTTCACCGGTGTGTCACTCAGAATTTCAGAACACCACTTCACTAAGTGACAAACACAAGGCCACAGATCTTCCCTCACCCCATTCCAAACCAAATATTTCTGGTCCATCATTATTAAGCTCCAAACACTGCATCAGGAACATAGCTGCTTTAACATTGGGCTCCAGACTCCAGAGTAAAAGCAGTTTTGGTCTTTATGAAAAGACAGAACCAAATAAGGAAATTCCATGGACTTTAGGTTATATTCATCCCTGCATTATCAAAGGTGGAATGGTCCCTGATGATATTGTAAATAAAATTGTCAATTCTCTCTCCAAGACCAGAATCCAGAGGGATTTCTGTAGGCAGATTCTCTTTCGAAGGATGAGGGGAAGGGCAAATCCTCATCCTGGTCCCCGCCTTTCATCAAGTTATATGGTTTGTTTAGCTTGTGCTTCCTGCATAAAATCTCAGTGTAACCATCTTACAGGAAGGAAAGACCCTCGTGCTGCAACACTATTTGTCAGCCCAACACCTGAGACCACTCCTGAGGGAGAAATAGAGGTGAAACTAGTTTTTATCCTTTCCCTACCAGAGACTTCTTTTTCATTCCCTGTGAAAGAAAATCAGCCTGATGAAGTCCCTGAAGAAAACCTTGAAGGAATGGGGGAGATATCAAAATTTTTCCCTACCTCTGAACCTGATATCACCGAGGAGGCTAATGTGAAGAAAACATGGCTGACAGTAGCCCCTGAAAACCAAGCTGTAAGCCAACAGCCCCAGGCTATAGACTGGCTGCTCTATGTTAAGAAAAGTAGTAACCCTCAGTCGCAGTCTGTACTCCGCTCCTCTTCCTCCTCCACATCTTCCTCCTCATCGTCCTCTTCTTCCTCTTCCGCTTCCACTACACACCCTTTACCCCCTCCTCCTCTGAAAGAGTCTACCACATCTACCCTCTCAGGCTGTGTGTCCACTAAGGTACTTAGTTACCACCGGCTGCCTCCAGGGGTCTCCTGGCTTGAGTTTATATGCAGTAAACATCACCAGCCACTTCCTGGAAAACCATGTCCGAGTCAATCACCATCTCCCCAAACAAGGCCTATGAGGAATAATAACACTACAGTAAAAAGGAGAAAGGGGCCAAAGATACTGTTCAAAACTTTCTAGACAAAGGTTCAAAATGAGAGAAATCTTGATTAACTTTTTTGTTTCTTTGAAGGCAATTGACCTCTTAGTTCTTTGACATTAGAGACTGATTTCCTATCATGCTTATTAAAATTCTTAGTATTAACAAAGCGTGCCTCTATAATTCAGCTGATGAAGCAGCTAGTTGAGGGGAACTATTACTCTTAAGTCTATTTTCTACTTAAATAATAGACTATGATCTCCTAGAAGCCAAATTGAATCCTATGTTTTTAACCAAATGCCTGGCTTACAGTAACCACTATAAAATAATTGTTAAATAAATTAATAATAATTGGCCATAGACCAGAAACACCTCATTTGTCTTGCCCTGAACAGTATCTAACTCATTGTTATTCTCCTTCCTCATAAGATATAATAATGACAGTATCCTTAAACCAGTGTATGCTAATCCGTTTCCCTACCTGTAAAGAAAATTCACATCATGTTCAACAGGTAAGAATATATATAGAAAGGAAACTTTTCAGTTATGTGTTCCTAGGGAAAATTCTTCTATGCTAAGATCCCACACTCTGAAATGCAATGATTTACTCAACCTTAGTTAGCAAATCTCAGGAAAGAATAACTAACTGATGCAGACAACCCTACCTTATGCTGACTGTGCCAACATTTAAATTATGGGCTCTAAAGTCATTTGTTCATCACTTCTACCTATACAACCTAAACGGGTTAATAAAAATGTTTAAAAATGTTTTTGTTCCACTGGGTCCACTAGTAGTGGGAAGAGGAGGGAATTGTCTTACCTACAACCTTAAGTGATTATCTCTAACCCCGAGGGCTACAATTAGCTTCTCTTGCATGCACTGATCGCTCACTGTTCTGCCTCTCCACTCCACATCTTTCTGAACACCAGCTTGCATATGGGGCTTTTCCAGTGGAACATTGAACAGGCACCTCAAACTCAATATGGTCAAACCAGAATTTATCATCTTTACATTTACAACTTGCATCTTTACATTATCGTCCTTTGCCCTCTGTGTTCCCTATTTCAGTGGATGTACCACCATCTGTCATGGAGTTTGACTGTTTTTCTCATTGCCTGCCCCTCTCCAGGTCCATGTGTCCCATGGCCTTATTGTCTCCAGAATCCAGCTTTTTTCTTCAACCTCACTACCACTATTCTAGTTGTGGTCACAGCATTTGTCAGCTGGATTACTCCTAAACATGCATTTTAACTTTTGAATGCATTTCTGAGACAAAATTTAATAATGCCATTTCACTGTTTATAACACTTTTATCATTGCCCACTGTTTTCTGGGAAAAGTCTAAATTCCTTTTATGATTGAATCATGATAATTTTTCAAAATTATTTTCGAAAAAATTTTTCAGAAATCTTTTCAAAAAAGATCTCTTATTCTTCTCCAGTTTCAGCCACATTAATTTCTTTACAGTGTGAAGCAATCATCCTGCACTTCTAAATCAACAATTCTGCTGTCCAGAAATATCCTTCCTTCTATACATTTTTACTCTACAGGGCTCTATTTTGTCTTAACGTCTTCTGGGAAGCCTTTTCCTGATCCACTTACAAAGAAAGAGTTTAGCTAGCCTTCTTATTACCATGAAACTCTGTTTTTACTCTTTATACTGCTCTTAACCATATTATAAAGCAATTATTTCTTGTCTGTCTTCACTCACTAGACTGAAAACTTCTTATTCACCATTTTATTTCTAGTTTTTATCTAGTCCTTGAAATAGAGTATATTCCCTAAAATATGTATTGATATTGAATTAGTTCTACTGAAGCTCTTCATCTGTTTAAAATTCTCTGAAATAAATAATACTTCATCTGTTTGCTTCTTTCCCATACTAGTATTGAATTGTTTTTTGTACTTTTTGTCTTGGTGAGAACATACATAAACATGTTACTGATGACAGTAGTCATCCTTGTCTTATGTTAAAAGTGTTCCTTTCTAGTATTTCAGTATTTAATATGATGTAGGCTTATGCATAGCTGATCAATGATGATGAAGAAGAACTTAAGTGTGTGATAGTGTGTTCGGGCCTTTCTCCAACCTCTTTAGAACACCCTTGACATGTGCTTAATTCACCCTGAATATCTCTTTTGATGACACACATCATCTGTATAATTACTTCTTTAATATGTTCTCTACTAGACTAAACTTCATGAGGGGAGGTCTTGTGTCTGTCTTGTTTACCACTAACTTCTCAGGACCTAGTGACACCTGGCACATACTAAGTATTCAATAAATATTTATGGAATAAAATTAAACCAAGGAGTTCAACTGATTTTTATGTGTTGTTGTAATTTACATGTTTAATTTTCCATTGTTTAGCTTATTTTCTAAACTTTATGCCTCATTTTAAAATTTTTCTGTATTTTTTGCACTATGATTTAATTATTTTTAACTTCTCCATTGTATTGGCAGTTATTTATTTTGTTCTTAATTAGAACAGTGTCTACTTTCAGAAAAATTTAAACAAAAATTTAAACTTTAAACATCTTTCCATTTTTATTGACCTCCTAGCTTTCCTCTTTTGTGTCTTGCCTTCAAAAGCTTTGCTCACCATTCTATTGAGTGCTTTATTTTTTATTAATTTGTAGAAATTTTTATATGTGTATTCCAAACATACACTCTTTGGCTTGGCTTGATATTAACCTGTCCTTATGCTATCTCCATATATGTTACTTGGTCATCATGTGTTATTATCATACCCTGCTGAATTCAGTTTTCTAAAACTGACTTATAATTATACATCTGTGTTCAAAAGTATTGTAGAAATAAACAAAGACTAACCAAATGAAAACGAGCAAAGGCTATCTATTCAGAGCTTGCTATTGCAAAGGAGTAAGCCACCATTACTTGCATTTGGCAAAAACTCACAGGCAGGCAGAGGAGTGGAAAAGATTTATAGTAGGAAAAAAGGGAAGGCTTCAGGTATGCCTTGATTGGAAGCTGTTGGCATGGGGAAGCTGTAGGCAAGCTAACTAGAGGAAGGACATCATATGTGATTGGTTAGGAGAACATATTTGTCTCTCTCTGATTGGTCCTAAGTTGGAAATGGGGACAAAAATTAGGGAAACTATCAGTTATTAATCATGTCCTGGCGATTTTAGGCCAATTGTCACAGGGGTTATTGTTTGGTTTCCTGGATTGTTACTAGAGAGAGTGGTCATAGACAGCAGGCTTGCTTCCTGGGCCAGTTACTGCAGATAAAGGGTTGGTTTCCTGAGCTACTTCTTTTAGGTTGTAAGCCAGAGTTCTGTCTTATATGTGGCCTGGCCATTGTCTGTTTTTATATTCAACGTCACAGATTTGCTTTGTCTTTATTGAATCAGCTACCACTTTTCTTATAGGCAAAATCTCCAACTGAGGTTAACAAAATTCACAGTGCACCTCCTGTCAAGATTCAAATAGCTCCCTCAAAATCTCTCCCCAGAATTAATCAACACCCTATACACACAAAAAAATCCCTGCAAAGTATAAAGCCCATAGTAGAAGATTACAAGTTCAAGGACTCATTATCCCTTGTACTGGTCTCTGTAATACTCCTATTTTGCTGGTGGGAAAAAACCCCAAGGGCTGAGGGTGAAGGTTTGTCCAGGCAATAAACATTGTTGTCCCTTGACACTGTCTTTTTCCTAAGCCTCATATGTCACTAACATCCATTCTGAGAGGAAGTAAATTCTTTACTATAATTGATTTATGCAGCACACTCTTTACTACTGTATTTCAGTTGGTGAAGCTAGTCAGTATCTACAATTCACCTGGACAGTAATGCCTCAGTATTTTACTGAGAGTTCTCTTATTTTTCACAAATCGTGAAGCCTTATCTGGATGTTAAAATTTTCCCTAGGGGTTCTACTTGGTTGCAATATGTGGATGATTTGTTTCTTTGCTCTCTTCTTCTCAAGTCTCCTCACAGAAAGACAGCATCCATTTGCTAAAGCTTTTATCCTTAAAGGGACATAAAGTCACCAAGGAAAAATTACAGTCTGATCAAACCCAGTTTTGATATTTAGGGCATCTGATATCAGAACAATGGCTACATCTAGATCCAGATAGAATTCATGCTGTCATAAGTTTTCCAAAACCCAAAATTAAGCACCAACTGCAAGGTTTTCTCAACTAGTTGGTTATTGCTGAAATTAGATTCCAAATTTCTCTCTTTGGGGCAAACCTTGGTACATTTCACTAAACGATAACAACCCTGACCCAGTGTTTATGGGAAGACCTGGACGACATAGCTTCCAAGGCCTAAGGAGAGTTTGATGAACCCACCCACCATTGGTCATCCCAATGATCAGATTCCCATTTTCCTTTCCGTATATGAAAAGGAAGGGAATACCTTTGGGAGACTCACTCAAAAACATGAGACCATCAGTAACCCAGGGGGTATTCTAGCCAGCAACTGGGCCTTGTGGCACAAGCATGCCCTCCTTGCCTTAGAGCCATTATTGCCACTGCCTTTTTGGTTAAGGTCACTGGGAATGGTTGTGGGAGCCCCTTTAGCCATTTTGGTACCTAAGGCAGTAGAAACCCTCCTGAATTCTCACCACACTCAACATTTCTCAGTCAACCACCTCACCTCCTTTGAAGTCCTTTTGTTAACTGCTCCTCACATAACTCTTTTCCACTCCAATAACCTTAACCCTGCTACTCTTCTCCCCTCTGTCACCAGTGAAGTCCTTCACAACTGCTTAATGTTGATGGATTACTTCCTAATCCCTCATCATGACCTGCAAGAAATTTCTTTGGGCAACGCTGACTTCTCATCATTCACTGATGGCTTTAATTTAAAAGGTGACAATGGCAAATATTGTGCTGCATATGCTATTGCAACTCCTTTTGATGTCATTGAGGCAGCATCTGTACATATGGCTACTTCTGCCCAATACTCTGAATTATACACTTTTACACAGGCTTGCACTTTAGCCAAGGACAAAGGTGCCAATATTTATGCTGATAGTAGACATGCTTTCAGAGAAACTGATGACTTCAGAATATTGTGGAAGCAATGTAGCTTCCTTACTTCCAGTGGAAATAAAATTAAAAATGCTCCTATGTCCAGGAGTTACAGGATGCAATACTTTTACTTGCTGTGTTAGCTATTATTAAGATTCTGGGGCATTCTAAACTTGACTCTCTGGAAGCTAAGGGAAATCACCTTGCTGACATTTCCATAAGGAATGTTGTCCCTAAAGGAACCAACAACAGCCAAAACTCTGTCATAGTACAAACGGATATTTCCCCAAATGATAACTTATAAAAACGGGCTAGAGAAGCCCAACAATTGGCCTCAGAAAAGGAAAAACAAGATTGGAAATTCAACAATTCTTGGTTTGATAAAAAAAGAAAGTTCTGGTTTGGATGAAATCATGATCCAGTCCTACTGGAGACTCTAAAATTCTCACTTATCACCACTGTACATGCATTAAACCATTGGTTTAATGACAAAATGATGGCCTTCATAAATATTGGTGGGAAACATTAACAAGGCCACAAAAAGGGCCTATCTCACTGTCTCACTGTCTGAAATACAAACCAGGAAAGTCTGTTCATATTGCTCCCAGACATTTTAAACTGCCTAATAGACCATTCAAATTCTGGCAAATAGATTTCATACAACTTTCTCCATCTCATGGAGGATATAAATATGCTTCAGTCATGGTATGCATGTTTTCACATTGGATTGAAGCCTTCCCTTGCAGACAGGCTACTGCCTCTTCTGTGGTTAAAGTCCTTCTTGGAAAAGATGATCTCTACCAGAGGAACTCCACTCAAACTTCATAATGATTGAGGAACCCATTTTATTTGTCAGATACTTTGACAAGTCTGTGCTGTTGGCTGGTTTTACAGCACTTTCACTGTGCTTACCCCTGTGAGTCCTCTGGTTTGGTCAAACACACTAGCACTAATGACATGATTAAGACTCCATTTGTCTCTGAAGTAAAGATAGGATACGTCATAAAGAAAATACTTGATAGATTCCCCCCTCCATTTACAATATGAGCAGTAGTAATAGTTGTTCAACCTTAGCTTCAAGTATTGAGTTTTACCTTACAGTTTAAATAAAACTTGAAAGGATGAACCAGTGGAGGTTAAACAGATATTTTTTTCTCAATTGTGCTACATTTAAACTTATAAATGGTTTTAAAATTTGTTTCATTAACTTTTAACATAATATTTTGCCTTATTTTAGCTTACTATAGATGAAGGAAATGAATCACTAAGGGTAAAGATGGGAAGTTGGGTGTCTGGAGGTTCAGGAAAGAAGCCAGGGGAGCATTTCATGAGAGTGGAAATTGAGAGAGGCTGGTGGACAAGATTCTCTGTGTCCCTCTCCCTTATTAGCACTCTCGATTAAGTTTTGCTTTTGTGCTAGCTGGATTGGCTATTTTTCTTCAAAACCAATTTTCAGGTTACTGAATTTTATTGCAACAAAGTGTTATTTCCCCCTTTTTCTTCTTTTCTCTCTCCTCCTATATCTCTTCTTCCTCATCTTCCTCTTTTTTCTTTTTCTCCTAATCTGGAACAATCTATATAAATTATTTGTCAAATAGAAACTTGAGGGAAAAAAAAACCCCTCAGCTTTAAACTTCTTTCATTGGCTTCTTCCTTTCTCTAGGAAACTCATTAATTTGTCTTCTGTTATAATTCAATGTCAAATATCATTTACTTTTCCAGTCCTTCCTCAGCAACCACGGCCTCATCCCCTCCCTGTCCCTCAACACACACAAAAAGAACCAGTGAATTGGTAAATTTCCTAAACAAGACACTGGACTTGTTTTCACACTAACAAATTATAAGATCCTTGGCAAGAAAGTTAGCCTCTAATAATCTTAGTTTATACATCTTTGAAGCAAAAGAGTTAAAGTGTATATTTCCTAGAATTGTTGTATATTTTGGCATATAATGTCCTTAAATCACATATTAAAGCTAAATCTGATCATCCCCACTTAATCACATGGTATGTGACTTCCTTTCTTCATGCTTTTGTTCCAAAGTATTCTAAACACTTGTCATAATTATATAGTTACTAACATCACATTAACTGATCCTGCATGCATTTAATAAGAACCATGCAAACCACCATTTATTTTTGCATTATTTAAAGTCATCAAAAACGTGAGGTGCTTCAAAAAACAAAAACATAAAGTTGGAACTGGAGTCATTTCTTGATTCATTCACTTATATAACATTAAGTGTACCTTTCACCCAAGTCACTTTCCAAGGAAACTGCAATCTCTGGAACAACATCTAAACTCCCTGTGCCTTAAACTCATTCCAGAAAAAAAAATGGAACTGGATTATATATCTCTCAGGTCTAAATGTTTGTTTCTCTTCCAGGTTGAAAAATAAAAGTTCACTTTAACGTTCAGGGGTAGTGATCATGTGTTCTACACTCCTGGGTTCATTCTCAGGCTCAGGCTCTGTCACTAGCTGCACAGCTTTACAAGTCATTTAATCACTGTGAAAATCTGTTCCCTCAACTAAGAGAGATGATATGAGGGGAGCATCTGTCACACAGTAATCCTGAAATAAATAGTATCACAACTACCTTTATGACTACTTTGTTGAAATTCTTCTTTTTTTCCTTTACATTATAGATCTACTTTATTCTTTAACAATTATAGTTTAGGAGCATAACAAACATTTTTTGATGTTTTAGGATAATAATAACCTAAGGTCCTTATTCAAACATCAGTTACAATACTCCTTAGCAGTCTTTCTTCTGTGTGTTAAATCTATATTCCATTTTGACCATGGCCATGCAGGTCAAGGCTGCTTACTTCTCACTGAAAAAAGTCCAGACTTTTCAGCCTGCTATATAAGGTCCTCCATAATTTTGTCTGTATCAAATCTCTTTCACCATCTACTATTTTCAAAACATACTATGTCTATAATGCACTTTAACTCCATGTAATCTTTGCCTCTTGCAATTTCTCAAATATGCCCAGTATTTTTCTGCCTCTCAGACCTTGCTCATGCTGCTTGGCCCCATTTAGAACACACAGCATCCACATCCAACTACATCAATATCCTATCCATTACCTGAGTTCAGCTCTGTTAACAATCTATCAACACCCCTGCTTGTACCTTAGACCAAGTGATTCTTTTTCCTTTGCATTCCTATGCATCTGACCTGGGTTTCTTTGATTATATTTACACATAGATTCCTCCAATTAATTAATTTACTTTTCCATTTCGCCACCGAGGTTGTAAATGCACTAATGTCTAAACCTTTTCAATATATTTCCTTCACTCTTTACATTGTACTGTATAGTGTCTAGCCGTCAGTAAATGACTTGCTAATAAATATTTAAATAAATATTTGGTTCTAGATAGAAAGTATGGGGGATGTACCGAGATTGATTTCTGTTGCTTATAGAAAATAACTTTCCTAAAGCTTGTATTAACTCCTACAATGAGAAAAATGGTGTGTCAGAATTACATTCTGGGACTTGTGCCAGGCTTACACTACAAAATGAGAAGTGTTTGAAAAGGTAATACTGAAGTGTTAGAATTTTTCACTAAGAAGTGTTAATTGCAGTACTTTAGAATATGAAAATGAGTTGAAATATAACTACACACTTCTCAGTCAACCAAAAAGTATAAGATGTAATATATATATAATAAATTGGAAATGATTATTTTAAAGGTTGAGACCATACCATATTATTCATACTAGAAAGAAAGTATTGAGATCCATAATATGAAGTATATTGTATTTGATACTCTTATTCATGGCGAAACTTTAAATTAGGCTTCATCTCTTTGAGCAGTTTGAAATGATCTTGAATGCTCATTAGAGGAAAAACATTTTATTTATTTACTCTTCATTTTCAATAATTATAATGAGTAAAAACCACTTGTTTTGGGGAAAAAATTTTCCCTTCACTGGGGATTATATTTTAT
This sequence comes from Physeter macrocephalus, assembly GCF_002837175.3. Lineage (NCBI taxonomy): Eukaryota > Metazoa > Chordata > Mammalia > Artiodactyla > Physeteridae > Physeter > Physeter macrocephalus. Next base: position 119,949,262 of record NC_041214.2, on the reverse strand, counting down.
ACTTTCAAAATTGATCCCTTTTCTAATACTTAAATATATTTACTATAAATCTGTAATATTGAGCAGCTCATAGCACTATCTCGAGTATGAAAAATTATCTGAAGAATTTCTAAAAGATTATTTAGAAATTTTAAAAGATAAACATTATTATTAACACCCCCAATGTGCCATCTCCCCTAGAGCTGCATAGTATTTTAACAAAATTTGAAGAGTATTATGATCTCAATTGCACTGAAGAAGAAATGGAGATCCAGAGCAGGGCTTATTAGTCTAATACTATGGTTTACACAACTGTCAAGGAACTGTTTTATGTTTTTTTTGTTTTTTTTTAACATCTTTATTGGAGTATAATTGCTTTACAATGGTGTGTTAGTTTCTGCTTTGTAACAAAGTGAATCAGCTATACATATACATATATCCCCATATCTCTTCCCTCTTGTGTCTCTCTCCCTTCCACCCTCCTTATCCCACCCCTCTAGGTGGTCACAAAGCACCGAGCTGATCTCCCTGTGTTATGTGGCTGCTTCCCACTAGCTATCGGTTTTACATTTGGTAGTGTATATATGTCCATGCCACTCTCTCACTTTGTCCCAGCTTACCCTTCCCCTGTGTCCTCAAGTCCATTCTCTAGTAGGTCTGTGCCTTTATTCCTGGTCTGCCCCTAGGTTCTTCATGACCTTTTTTTTTTTTAGATTCCATATATATGTCTTAGCATACAGTATCTGTTTTTCTCTTTCTGACTTACTTCACGCTGTATGACAGACTCTAGGTCCATCCACCTCACTACAAATAACTCAATTTCATTTCTCTTTATGGCTGGGTAAGCAAAAAATCTACAAACAATAAATGCTGGAGAGGGTGTGGAGAAAAGGGAACTTTCTTGCACTGTTGGTGGGAATGTAAATTGATACAGCCACTATGGAGAACAGTATGGAGGTTCCTTAAAAAACTAAAAATAGAACTACCATACGACCCAGCAATCCCACTACTGGGCATATACCTTGAGAAAACCATAATTCAAAAAGAGTCATGTACCACAATGTTCATTGCAGCTCTATTTACAATAGCCAGGACATGGAAGGAACTGTTTTTTAAATATTTAGAACTGTGCTTTCCAATACAAGTAGCCATTAGCTACATGTGGTTATGGAACACTTGGAATGTGGTCAGTGCCACATTTTAAAATTTAAAAACTAAAGGAATGTAAAATGTTTTTCCAATAAATACAATATTAAAGTTTTGGTAAGACTACACTTTCTTTACCTATTGCATCACTTTAAGATATTATTGTTTTACTTTAATGTGCGTATTGGGGCATGTGCCTCATTTCCAGTATCGCATGTAACTGTGTCACAAATCTAGATGATAACATATTAGTTCAACTCAAATGATCTTTTTTACACAGTGAAGTAATATTGTAATCTGTGTATTTGAATATTTTATGCGAACAGCACAAGTTACAGTAACACTTATGTAACTTGTAATTGGTAATTAAATGGAAATAATATGAGAGTTTTCATTATAATTAAAATATTTTTAGTTTACAAATAAGTATGGATGCACTGTAAATTTAGAATGAAAACATACAACTATGCAGAATAAAATGGAGATGAGGAAGCTGGTACTATGATTAAAGGAATAGAAAAAAAGGGTGGAAGAAGGTTTGTCAAAAATTTGTAATGAATGCCAGTTGCAATCTGCTGCATCAGAGCAATATGAAAAAGCTTATCTATTCACTGTGTTAAAATTAAGATAATATAGTGAATAACATTAGGAGACATTTTCAGCAAATAAGTTTTCTATCAACAGTCAATGTGTCAACATTATTAGTTGCCTGAAATCAGAATTACATGTCTAACAAAACATTTTACAATTATTTTTAACAGAATTTTTTTCTGAATCAGTAATGACATTAATAAAAAACAAACAAAAGTATTCTAAAGTTTACTTTGGGAGGTATAAATATAATGTAGATTTAAACTACTGGCCATTAATAATGGCCAGTAGTTTAAATCAAACTAAATCAAAAAGTGGAATTCATAAACTTTAAAACATTTTAACATTCTTATAATTTTAAAAAGGAAAGCAAAGATATTGTGCTGTATCCTCTGAGATATTATGTGTGACAAAGTTTTATGGACTACTATTTTAAGGAAGAATTGAGGATATTTCTTTCTAAATAATTGAAAAGGAAAAATGAGACTAAGAAAAATTTGTCCAATCAAAAGCAGTATGAGTAGGATTTTTTAAAGTAGTTTTTAAAAAGCAGATTAGTGAAAAAACATAAAATAGGATGGTGGATCTAAATTAAACATATCAGTCATTGTAAAACAAGATACATTTAATAAATAAATTTTCCAATTCTAAATACGTGCAAATTAGAATTTAACAACCTAGCTAAATGCTGTTGTCCAGTAATTTGCCTAAAAAGTTAAGGTAACCATAATTAATGGGACAGAATCAATATTTTAGAATTTTTACTTATTAATTTAGTTTATAAACATGATTTGAATTTGTAATTTTGGCAGGCTCTAAAATGGCTTGGATTCTTGCACAATAAATGATTTTTATATGGAGGAATGGAAAAATTATTACAGTTATGGAAACTTTGTTACAAAATTATGAGGAAAGACTAAAAATGGCATATTCCTAAAGTAAAATATCTTCAACTAAGCCACCATACAATGACTCTCGGAATACAAACACTTTCTATAAAAAAAAATTAATTTAAAATTGGAAAAATTGCAAACCCTTTTTTTTTTAGTTTTAGGTAAGTCATGCATTATGTGAGACACTGTCCAATCAGTATTTTGGGAGCATTTTTCTTCCGAGGACATGCAAGTTAACAAAGACATGTTATTTAGAAACATAAAAATAGAGATTGTAGCTTAGATATTTTTGAATCTTTCCCATCTGCTAAAGATGAATTTCAGTTAGATTATGGAAAAATTAATTTCTATCCTTATGTATAGTCCTTCAGCTAGTTATGCTGGGTCAAAATTCTAGATTCATTGGAATTAAAACTGATATGTCCTTTACTGTTTCATTCCACTCTGTAATATATACTAAAAATATTTTTGCTCAGATTTCTGAAGCAATTATATAAAAAGTATAATGTGTGTATATCTGAGAGAAATTTTACAGTATGTGTAAGCAGAACTATTTTCATCCTCTATTTCTCTGTCTCTGTCTCTACTTTTTTCTCACTAGATGTGATTATAATTAAAACTTCAAAAGTTACAAAGTTTAATATCTGTCTTGTGATGCCACTCTCGAGAAATTATTTGGTATGTCATTTTGACCAGGTCACAGCTATCATTCTTTTTTTTTTTAACATCTTTATTGGAGTATAATTGCTTTACAATGGTGTGTTA
>NC_041214.2:119938073-119945779 GCF_002837175.3 Physeter macrocephalus | reverse complement strand
CCTCCCTACCCCACCCCTCTAGGTGGTCACAAAGCACCGAGCTGATCTCCCTGTGTTATGCGGCTGCTTCCCACTAGCTATCTATTTTACGTTTGGTAGTGTATATATGTCCATGCCACTCTCTCACTTTGTACAGCTATCATTCTGTTTCCCCACATTTTAAAAACATAACAGGCATCATTATATACACACTTTGATGTTACCTGCTCATATTAGAGTTTTAAAAATTTTGATTGTGCAAGTAGTGCATGCTTTTAAAAATTCAGACAATAGACAAATATATACTATAGAAATCGAACATTATATTTCCCTCTTAAAAAGTAATTTTTAGAAGATTTTAATATATTGTTCCATATTTTGTTTATGCAAATGCAAACATGTATTTGTTTTTTAAAAACAGGTGGAATCTTACTATACACATATAATGGGTGTATCTTTTCATTGTTACCTGCCTTGATACCGGAAGGATTAATCTCATTTTTTCTTTCAGTCTGTCACTGAGAAAAATCTATTACTCTAGTCATCATCACTTTTGGCCAGCACTCTCATCCCATTATGGCATTGCTATTTTTAGCCCTCCTTCTTACCCCTGCCCAAATACCAAAATCCCTTCCTCTAAATCTTATGGTATAACCCGTCTTCAGCAGGATTTCCTGTACCACATGCTCACCTCTTTTCTGATCATTCTCTTCCCAGTGGGCTAATTGGTTGAAATTTGGTTCTTTTCTGAGAACACTCCATCCCTCAGGCTTTTTCTACATGGCATATACCACTCTTTTTGAAATGGGGGGAGTTTCGCTCCTTAATTCTCATTGGTGTTTCCAAGCCATTTTCTCTCTGTAATCTCTAACTCCCTCCCTGAGGTTTCAGTGTTATGTCATCAGGTGTTTCCTCAGCTATCTCACTTTTTTTCCCTGTCATTATTTTCTGAATCTAGGGTCTGGTGTCAGTCTTATTTGTATTCTGGCTTACTTTCCTTCTCTTTAACACTACGCCTGTTAAAACTCTTATAAACCTTCTAATATTCTGAGTTCTCATTTCCTGGATTTCTTCATCCTATCTGACCCGCTCCCTCTTAAAACCATGGTCATAATCTTGATCTTTTCATTATCAAATACTCTAAAATCTCAGTTTCAGGTATCCCGCTCATTTCCTCTAGTGCTCTCACTCCCACAGTATTTTGACCCTACCAAGGATCACAGTCCACTGATCTTACAAACATTTGAACGCCTTTTGCCTCCTTGATGGCTTCCTAAGCTAGCTTAAATTTCAAGTCCATTAATATAAAATCTATTACATATACCCTCAAATCTCCTGCCATATCCTCATTTTGTAGTTTTTCTGGCAAACCCCCAATCCTAGTTAAATTCTATCCTCTGTCTACTTCCACCTTCCATCCCTACAGGTGAATATGGCTAGAGAGAAGTGACCTGCTGACATGTCTCACTTTAAATCTCAAATGAGCCTTTAATGCTGTCCTAAATCTTAGCATCATCTTTTCTACTCTCCTAGGTAACTACTTCATATCTTTTCCCCTCCTCAAAATTTCAAGACCCCCTTGAATATCCTCAGTCTCAACAATGCACTGCTTTCTGTTTGAGTTTTCCATGTCATGACCTAAAGCCTTTCCCTTTGTACACTTTATTTCATCTTCTCTTAGCTACAAAAGGGTAATTATCTACCAATCGTCCTCTGTATGATCAATTCTCTCTTTTCCCAATTTATTTCTATTAGCAAGTAAAAATGAATATATTTTCTATCATCTTAACAAAGGAAACTCTTTTTTCTCCAGTTCCAGCTACTACCCGTTTTGCTCACTTGTTTACCCATTCAGAAATCTTGCTGTTATGTAGTTGTTGAGATATATTAGCAAGTAAAAATGAATATATTTTCTATCATCTTAACAAAGGAAACTCTTTTTTCTCCAGTTCCAGCTACTACCCGTTTTGCTCACTTGTTTACCCATTCAGAAATCTTGCTGTTATGTAGTTGTTGTGAGATATATATATATATATATATATATATATATATATATATATATAAATTCTTTCATACACCCACTCCAATCAGGGTTTCAATAACACTGTACCAAACTCACTGTTGTGAAGGTCACTATCACCCTTTGTGTTGCTAAATACAATTCTCAATCCTCAATCTTCATTCTAGTTGAATTTTCAGTAGGATTTCATTAATAAATTTATTATCCCATTCTCCCTGAAATATATTCTTACTTGGATACATAGTACCACATGCTCCTGGTTTTTCTTTTTTCCCTTCTCATTCTCATTGGTTACTTTCTTCCTCATTATCCTAATGTCTGAATACTACAGTGTCCCAAGATTCAGTCCTTGGACCTCTTTTTTATCTATATTCCTTTCCACAGAGTGGCTTTCAATACTACCTCTTAGCTGATAATTCCTGAATTTGTACCTTCAGTCCAGCTATTATGACTCCAAACTGCCTACTCAATATCTCCAATAGTAGTAGTCATTTCAAACTTAACATGTTACAAACCAAACTCCTCATATCTGTTTTTACATCCCTGAACAAATCCCACACTTGTTTCTTCTGAAGAGTTCCCTATCTCAACAAAGAGTAACTCTATTCTTCCAGATTAAATTGTGGAGGATGGCAACTTTAAAATTTTACATTTAAATCATGAAGTATAGGTTCTTTTAAAGATTATTTCTAGTATTTTTTATAATTGTTAGAGGTAATACTCGACATTAAAAAAATTACTCAAGGCTAATTTTGTATGCTGACAATTTAGAAGCACTTTTGGTGAGTATGTTAAATGAATAAGGTTTCTTAGAAAAACTGTCCAATAAGAAAGCCAATCTCTTGTTTGTCCTTAAGTATATCTTTTTTAAAGAAAAAAATCAGGAATTTAAATTATCTTATTACACTGTGGGTTGCTTCAATAAATTAAAGACGATGCTAAATATTTCCTTCCTCTTAATTTTCTCAGTATCAAATCAATTAAAGGCCACCAGGAAACTCTAAGGGACATCTATTAAAACATTTCAAACTCAAAGGGAAAGTCACAAAATAATTTCCAGGTCATTTGGGAATTTTTAAAAACACCTTGAAAATACATCTCCCAGAATTGCTAAGGCTAGTATAAAATAGTTTTGAGAATAAGAAAGGCAATTGTATTTTATGTTTAGATATGAAAATAATTAGAATGCAATCATATTTATTAAGGTATTCATTTCCTAAATTATGGTTTGTGAACTAGTCGAAAGGAAAGTAAGGGAAAGGGCATTTACCACTTTTTCAAAGTGTCTACACTGGTCACCAGAAAACACAATAAGGAATCAGGAGTAAGCATGTCTATTTTGAAAAAGTTCTAAATATAATTCTGAAAGGATTCCCATCAATTTTGAGAATAAATAGGATGTATTTTAGGGAAAGGCACACTCTTAGAAGACTTGAAATATGTCAGCAATAGGAGAGGTGGAGTTTAACTTGGACTTGAACAGAACTTAGAATTGGAATCAGAGGCAAAAAGAAGAAATAATATTTCAGGAAAATACAGACATGCTGCCAAATATATTGAAGTTAAAAAGGAAGGAACTGACAATTGCAAATGTGGTGAAGAGTACAAAACCTATGAGTTTAGACACAAATCATTCAATTTACCTGGAAATGCTATTTTCATCCTAGGATAAATATTTAGCAAACTTGATGAGTTAGGGAGTAAATTTAAAGACATTAAATGGAGAAAGGAGGGTGAGTAATTAATTTTTTTCTTGATTATGTATCAAAGTTTTTATTAGGCATTAAGGACTTTAGGTTCATTATCTCATTTAATTCTCAAAAGTCTGTGAGGTAGGCACTCTTATTTATCCTTCCTGACAGTTCAGGAGACTGAAGCAGAGAGGTTATATAACTTGCTCAAGGTCATAAAACCAGTGAATAGCAGACCAAAGTCCAAACTCAATGCTGTATCACTACACATCCATTGATATTGCTAAAACTAAAAACAACAGCAAAACAAAAACTGCAATACTACTCGCTGGTTAAGAAGTGAAGCACCTGGGCTTTCCATACAACGCTAGAGGGAAAACTAATGACATAGCTACTTTGGAAAAACAGCTTGGCAGTTTCTTATATAGTTAAACCTACATTTATCACATATCCAGCAATCCCACCCCTAGGTATCTGCATAAGAGAGATGAAAAGTTAGGTTTACACAGAAGTCTGCATATGAATATTTATAATATCTTTATTTACATCCTCCAGTTGAGACCAGATGCCATATTGAAATACTACTCAGAATATGAAGGAATAAATATGGATTATTACAACAATATGGATAAATTTTAAATGTATTTTGCCAGACCCAACGGGCTACTATTTTATGATTTCATTTAGCTGACACTCTGGAAAAGGCCAAAATTATAGAGATGGAAAATAGACCAAGGGTTGCCAGGGGATAAGAGTTGTGGCACTGGTTTCCTACAAAGGGAAAGAATTGTAGGGGCATTGGAACTGCTCTGTCTGAAACTGTGGTTTGGGATACTTAATTCTATGCCGTTGTTAAGACTCTATAGCACTTTACATCATAAAGAGTGAATTGTACTGAATAAACTTCAAAAGAAACAAACAAACCGCCATGACATGAAGGTGGTGGTGGAATACTGATTATGAAATATAAATCTAACTATATTACAAATGAATCACATAATCACACTGAAGGGCATGGGGAATAAGGAAGCTGACTTAAGTAACTGTAATTATTTTGAATGGATACACTAAGTGTACTGGGCACTGCACACAAATATTGTATTCTGGTAAATGCATTTCTTACAGGAATATGTGTTGGGAATTTTGAAAGGACTTTATACCAAGATTAAAGCAATGAGTAGATAATGAGAGCCAGGTTTTTCATGGTCTGAGAAGGAAGTTACAAACAGGAAAAGGAGAAGGCTAGAATAAACTCTGTGGTGCTGGATTGGAAAAAGAGCTATTAATATGGACCCTTTAAAAAAGTTATGTATACCGATAGATATGGAGATAGGAGATCACTACAGATGTGTGCATGTGTGTGAGTGTGTGCGTACATGGGTACAGATATATGTTTTCTAGCTTTGTCCACTAAGAGGCAATAAAAGCAGTGATATCTACCCAAGTAACAACCACAATACCTAGCACCCAGAACTGGTTTTTAAATAATCTTTCTCCAGTGAAAGTACACAAGGCTTTTTGGATAGCTAGAAGGACTCCAGAACTGAGGCAGGAAAAGTAAAAAATGAAACTGGAGCACTTTTTAGTTTCAGAAAGCAAGAAAGTGCTAAAAAAGAAAAAGAAAAAGAAAAGAGAATATGGGGCACAGGATCCCATATGGAACAGCTTACAGTGGCTACAAGCAAAACAACTTGCGTGGCAGAAGAAATAACTCTAGTCTTGGGTTATACCTCAAATTAAACAAGAAGAATCAATACATATTTAAGTAACTGAATAAACACCTAGGGAGTAGGGGCAGCTCTTCCTGACAGAAAAATTCCGATTAATAAATGGAGGTAGAATAAGGGAAATAGGAAACACCAGAACCATAGTAATAATTTCTGCAGGCAAGATCCATTTATAGATGTTAAAATGAGGTAACAAGAGTTAAAGAGAAACAGGTTCTTTGCATAATTTCAAAGTATCTCTCCCCAAATATTCAGTAATTGCTAAGAGGAAGATAGTTACTCTACAGTGTAGAATCCTGGCAGACACCACTTTAACCATGGGAATAAAGTTAACATAACCAGTAGTATAATATTCATGGACATTGTGTGTCTTGAATGATGCACCAAGGAGAACACATCGCCTCTGTGGTCTTCTTCCCAATAACATATGACTCCAATCTAGAAGTGAGAAAATACCAGACAAACCCAGTTAGAGAGCCATCCTACAAAATAACTGACAAGTATCCTTGTCAAAGACAAGGAAAGACAGAAGAACTGTTAAAGTTTGGAGGCGACTAAGGAGCTATGACAATGTAATGTGGCATCCTGAAGTGAATCCTGGAACAGAGAAAAAGTCATTAGTGAGAAAAAGGTGAACTCTAAGCAAATTGTGTAGTTTATTGGTATTGCTTCAAAGTTAATTTCTTATTTATGACAATTGCTCTATGGTTATGTATGATAGTAGCATAAGAGAAAGCTGGATAAAGAGTATACTGGTTTTGAAAGTGTTATGTAAGATGAAATTATGTCAAAGTAAAAATGATGTGTGCTTCTAGTCAAGATAATACTATAAGGACATGTTTCAATAACCCCTCTCATCACTCTAAATCCATTAAAATAATATGTAAAATGTAAAAGATAAAATCATAAATGATAGTGCCATGTCCCCCCAATATAAAAATCTCCTTGCAGAGCAAAAACAGAAAAGATCAGTGGTAAAGAGAGCTGAAGTCACAAGCCTACTGAGCTCTGGGTCTAGAAATAGGCCTAGATGGCTAAAATAGAGTAATCGGAAAGAAAAATGCTTCAGGTGTGGTAAGGCAATGAATCCAGTCTTAGTGAAACAAGGAATCAGAGAGAAGAGAGAATGACATTATAAACTGGATTCTTAAACAGCCACTCCAAAACTTTCCTCCATAGTTTTCTTTACTATTACGAGTTACATATTTAAACATATTTGAATTCTCAGCCTTCTTTAAAGTTAGATTAGGATACCTTCTAGTAATTGAGATGAAAGTTAGTTTTGGATGAGGGTTTCTTGGTCCAAACATAATTTTATTTGAAGAAAATCCTTGGGCCATTCCTGTTATTTCTGCCTGAAAAAATAACATGATATCTGGAGTTGCAGCTGTTGTATTAAAACTGTAAGAATGAAACCACACATTATGGATGACAGAGCATGAAGACAGAACCAGCTTTCTTGATGTCATCTTGGGCTTTATAACAGCCATGGTTTCTTGCCTCTGTACATCTTGTTATGTGAGAAAAACAATCCTTCATTTGTTTGAGCTACTGTTTTTACTCAGCAAAATGCAATTTTAACTAGGACAGAGAAAAGCTAAACTCATGCTTCTTGAGATGAACATGCCAACATAATTCTAAACATTAGTAATCTTATAGAAGAACAAATAAAAACTAATCATAAAAACATGAATTCATTTTAGAAGGGATGAAAAAAAATTGAGCATCTGAAAAAACCTCCAGAATAAGTATGTTTAGAATTTAAAATGGTAACTGAGGAAATAACATCTATAAAATAGAACAAGAATTCATGAAATAAAAGCACATAACTAAAACAAAAACCAGTAGGTTCAAAAAAATTTTTGAAATCATGGAAAAATTTTTATTATATAAACCCTTAGCAAAGTAAGAATAGAGGGGATTTTCTTAATTTCATAAAAGATATCTAAGAAAAGCCTACAGAAAACATCACACTAAATGATGCAACATTAGAAGCATTTTACTATAGATGTGTCAATAACAAAATCATAAATGAGTCAATATCATGGGTCTTATTGGTTGATCAGAAGAAAAAGATATCTAGCTTTTGTAAAAGGAATTGATAAAAGTCTACATTTACTTGCTACTAATCAAATCCCAGCAGAAATAATGAGTATGGTCACAAAAATGAGTATATGTTTGGTTAATAAATTCAAATATTTAGACAGTTCTTAATTAGGTTATCAAAAAGGACTGTCCAGAGCTTCCCTGCTGGCGCAGTGGTTGAGAGTCCGCCTGCCGATGCAGGGG
>NC_041214.2:119908686-119937923 GCF_002837175.3 Physeter macrocephalus | reverse complement strand
CCGGAGCCTGTGCTCCGCAACGGGAGAGGCCACAACAATGAGAAGCCCGCGTACCGCAAAAAAAAAAAAAAAAAAAAAAAGACTGTCCAACTAGATACCACACTAGAGTATCACCATGGAAGGCACAGATTAGTCTTGTGTCCCTCATCATGTACCATTCACCACTTTTTAAGTGCTAACTCAGCTACTCTGCAGAGGTAACCTCAACTCTCTAGGTTAGGTAAGTAGAATTGTAAGAAAAAAATAGGAGGAAGAAAAAAAACAGAGAAAATAAAATTAATTTAATCTCATGGTATTAGCAATTTTGTATCTTTTTGTTTATAAGCATTATTATAGAGTATGATGATTTTATCTGCATTTTAAAGTGTTTAAGGCATTTAAGAAAATTATATATATATGAGGGTTATAAGGAGTGTGATTAAGCTTGTAATCAATGTTCAAATGTTTGGAGTTAAATAATTAACTAAATTTATAAATTTGTGACCTATTAATTGAGTCATCCCGTGTAATATTTTGAGAAATGTTTGAAAATTAATAGGCATTAAGTAAAGTACAAATGGACATGAAAAGAACTGTCAAAAAGAGAAGAAATATTTATATAATTGACTATACTACAATTAAAATGTATGTATGTATGCCATAAAGGTGATGAAATTCAATCCATCTTCTAAAATATATTTTTTAAATATCTTTTAAAAATATTTTAAAAGAAGGTAAAAGGAAACTATATGAATCAACTGAAAAACTGATAATAGAATATCATGTTTTTGAATACAAAATTAATTTATACAAATCAATTACCTTATATACAAACAAGAAACACTTAAAATATAATAGAATAAATGGTCTCACAACAGCAAAAGAAAATAATAAAAAGTAAAAATAAACTTAAGAAAAGTGCAAAATGAAAAAAAGGTTAAGATAATATGGAGAGGTGAAAACTTTATGGAACAGCATACTTTATTCTTGCATAATAAGTTTTAAAATTACAGTGATATTAATTATACCTAATTTAATCAATACATTTAAATATATCCAAATAAAATATCAACAAGATATTTTCGGACATAGCCATGTTATTTAAGTTCAAAATTGCAAACATAGGTGGAAAAAACTATAAACAAGTATAATGGGAGGGGACCAACTCCATGAAAAATTTAAAAATACTATATGGTAATCACAGTATATATAAAATCAGATAAATAGAGAGTCCAGATATTGAACTTAATTATTTCATAATTCCACATTGGTTAAAAAATACTATATGGTAATCACAGTATATATAAAATCAGATAAATAGAGAGTCCAGATATTGAACTTAATTATTTCATAATTCCACATTGGTTACTTATTTAATAAGTAGAACTGGGATTATTAACTAGCCATATTGGGGGAAAAAAAAAACACCTTGTATTTTAACATCATTTCTTACAGGGAGATAAATTTCAGATGACTCACAATTATTATATAAAAATGAAGCTGTAAAAGAAATAACAGAAAACATTTGATAACTTTTTTATGGTCTTGAAATGGAATAGCCTCTCTAAACACAAAAGTAAACTGCATAGTCATAAAGAAAAACAGTAATAGTTCTGAGTGTGCAAAAATTAAAATTGTATAGAAAAAGGCTAAAATCTAGTCAAAAGAAAATACATGGGCTATTCTATTTACTTCCATAATAATGAGTGTCCATAAATCAATGACCTCCTGAAAAAATATGTGTCAAGGACAATTCAGCAATAGAAAATACATTGATTTTTAAATGTTTAAAAATATGCTCAAACTCAATCATGATCAGAAAAGTAAAAGTTAAAACAACACTATTTTACCCACGCTGTATTGATGAGAATCTTTGAAAACACTCCTTCTCATACATTGTTGTAGATAATTTAAATTGGAGCAATCTCTTGAGAGAATAATTTGGCAAAATATATTAACAGAAAAATACATATACCTTCGATTCAGCAGTTCTACTCTAGGAATTTATCCAACAGTTATATTATCACATGTGAAGTAAAAAATTATATGTATATATATGTCAGTATATTCTGCAGTATTGTGTGCCTCAGCAAAATAATATAAACAACCTAGATGTCTGTTATTAGGTAACTAGTAAGTTAAACTATGGTACATTCATGCAAAGAAATGCCATGTAGTCAAGTAAAAGTATTTTCTATGAGACTGAATGATGTTTGAGATATATTAAGTGAGGAGAGCAAGGAAGAAAAGCATCAGGCCTTATTTTACAGTAGGCAGTGCTCTAGGTACTGGAATTTAAATGGTGAAAAAAATAGAGTTCCTGCCCTCAAGTAACATTTTGGTTATGTTAAATACAACACAATGCCTATTAGACATATATTCATATACATTTGCATAGAAGTATGCTGCTGCTCACATTTGTTAAGATATAGACTCTATATCTCTATTCATATTGATTCATTTATATTTTCACAGATTATCTGGAAAGATAATTAATTGGTAATAGTGGTTATTTCTGGGAAAATAAAGAACTACAATGTGAGAAACAAATTTTCCTTGTATTCCCACTTGGAATGTTTGTATTTTTTGAAATCACAGTGCATATATTATCTATTGAAATAAATATATAAGTACGTATTTATTTAAAATCCAATGTGACCTCAGTTCTTACATGTTGGTGGTGGTTGGATATAATTTTAAGATAGTAGTTTTCACGAGGTAAAAAAAAAGAAATATCTCTACTTTCATGTAATATTTTTAGGTATAGGTAAAATGCCTTTCTGAAAAATCCATAGATGCAGTATTTCACACACACACAAAATTTGCAGTAAAACATTATTTTGGGAGTAATCTTATTTGGATGTGGAAATGTATGTGAATAGCAGAAAAATTGAAACTATATCTAAATTTGGAAATCACTGGATATATATTCTTTGTCCATCTTTTATTTATTTAGTAAGTTTAATGAGGTAGATGAATGAACACTAACAAGACGTAACAGAGAGGAGGGATTATGCTTCACATACATCCCTTCAAATCTGCAGGTGACACTACAGTGTTAGGGGAGCCTCTAGGAACTCTGCTGAAGGATTTGTTGATGGAAGTTTCATAGAACTAGTGATAAAGAAGAGTGATTTTCTTTCCTCCAAAACTTGTGTCATACTTTAAAGCATTTCAGTCATAATCTTTCAGCATAGAAAATCATGTTATTACCTTTGTAATGCACCTATTAGGGCCTCAATATATAACGCTTACTTTATTATCCACATAATTTTAAAATACAAATGTATAAGTTTAATTCTGCAAAGAGCTTAATGTGTAGATTGCTTGTTTCTTCTCAATAAAGGTCTTATACTTTTCCAGGGTCTGAGGTATAAAGAAAAGCACATGGTATACATTCTAGGTTTTTAAAAATATACTTACTGTTTCAAGAGGGAACAGAAAATGAGATAAATTCATTCCTTATACTATTTTTCTTGGGTGAAACTTTAGCAGACTGGGGAAAATGTCTATTAGAGAATTTATTGGCACATAAACAATTTGCCATAGAAATCTTCCTGAAATCTTCCTTCTCAAATTCACCATGAAGTTCTCAGTTTCAACTTCAGATATTTCACTACTAAAATATGCTCTTAGGATAACTTATTTTGAAGTTGGAAGTCAAGTGAAACTTTTAAATGAATCTAGTAATAAGACTAAAATTATTTTATAAATAAAAAATATTCTGATATAACTAGTGATCACTAGCAAGAGTTTATAAATTAAGGCTATTCAGATGCCAAAATATTTTATATTCTCTGCTGTAAGGTGTGGCACCTGTCTCTCTTTGTTATGTTTATGTTTGTTATACTAAATTGATTTGATAACATCACACATAAATAAAAATCCACACCATTTAAAAAATGCCTCTCTCTCTCTCTCTACATTTTCCCCATGACAAAAAGAAAAAACACAGGATTTTAATGTGGAAAGTAGGTCAGACATGTTCTACCTTACTTCCCCATTAATACAAAGCAAAACCAATAAACACTGACTTTTTCAGACCCTCTGCTCTGTCCAGTTGCCACCCCATCTCTATACTTCCCTTTAGAGACAAGCTTCCAATACATTATATGGTAGTCCCGCCCTTATCCACAGATTCACTTTCCACAGTTTCAGTTACCCGTGGTCAGCTTTGGTCTGAACATACTGAATGAAAAATTCGAGAAATAAACGATTCACACTTTTTAAATTGCATGCTGTTCTGAGAAGTGTGATGAAATCTCCTTTGTCCAGCTCCATTCTGCCTGGGAGATGAATCATACTTTGCCCAGCATATCCAGCCCCTTAGTCACTCAGTAGCCTCTAGGTTATCAGATCAATTGTCGTGATATTGCAGTGCTTGCCTTCAGTTAACCCTTAGAAAAGAAAAACAACATTTTCTGAGGTTGCTAAGATCGGTGGTAAGAACAAATCTATCTGTGAAATTGTGAGGAAGGGAAAAGAAATTCACAAAACTTTTATTACAGTATATTGTTACAATTGTTCTATTTTTAATTAGTTACTGTGCCTAATTTATAAATTAGACTTTATTATAGATATGCATATATAGGAAAAAACATAGTATAGTTAGGGTTCAGTACTATCCACGACTTCAGGCATCCACTGGGTGTTTTGAGAGGGTTAAATAAGTTATTATTTATGATACACTTAGAACATTACCATGGCACATAGTACATGCTCTATTATTGATACTGATTCTGTTGATAGTGTTTGAATTCACCATTAACAATGCAACTCAGAACGTGAATCTGAATTCTGGGTCTAACAGTGAACATACTAGCAGGAGGAAAATATGGCACCTGTGTTCAACATCACTTCAGCCAAAAGAGACATGCCCACCAATTTCTAGGCTTAGTGTCCACTCTCCTTCAAGCACCTTTTTAGATGAAACTAATATATTTTTCACATCTCTGTTTCCATCAGTCAGCAAAAGTGTGTAAGCTTCTCATCATGGATTTTCTAAAACAATATCACCTAAACTATTGTACCCTACCCAACCTCCACCCCCAACCTTTTGCCCCACTGACAAATCCTTTCACTGTGTCCACTAGAATCACAGCTTCATAACTAGCAAGCTCCCCTCGATTTTCACACACTTCTTTTAGTATTTTCCTATTGTCCTTGCGTTAAGTGAAATTCCCTCTCTCATTGAGAAAATTCACCTGACAGAATGTTTTCAAGAAGTGATTTTTTTCAAGCCTCAAGGACATGAGTGAGGTGAGATTGGTGTCACTGCTGCTTCTTGTAGCTCTGTCTATCCAGATCATTATCATTCAGTCTTTTGTAAAACTAAAAACAAAAACCTGGTGAAGTCCTTCATATGTATTACCTAATCTTTTTTCATTGCTGTCATTTGATTAGTCTTCCAGAAAATTCTCTCTAATCTTGCAAAGATTTTGACATATATTTTATAGACATTCTTAAGAGCAGAAGTGCTGCCATCTCCCTGGGTCACTTCAACACTTAAGTGGTTTATCTATCTTCATGTGTAGTTCTTGACCTTCTTACCTCCAGAGTCATCCATATGTATTTCCTTTCAACTTCCTATTCCATCTATCCCTTCTAGTATCTTCAACATCTCACTTGGCCACAGACTTCTCTCATACTTTATTTAAATACTCCTACTATGATCATTTTACATTGCAATCAAACTCTAGTCTGTTGGCCTTTCTTTTTATCTTCACACCAGAGCCTTCTCCTTTTTTCATTTCCTTGTTATTCAGCTTAGATTAATTAGTTACTATTCTCTTTTCAACACTACAAATGTCCTTGACTTTCTCTCTTTCAGTCACACTCATTTCACAAAATTTCAGTCCTGGCAGAAACCAATCACCCAATTTCTTTGCACTTGAACCCTAGTAATCAAGCACTATGGCAAGAAATTACCCAATTGGATTTCCTGGTTTTACTATAAAGTAATAGCCACTTACTTTAAATGGGCACTTCAACATTGCTCAGAAATCTTCCTATGTGTCTTTGAAAAACTGTCCATAATTCTCTTATTTAAACAATGCCCTTTTCAGACCTTTTCCACTCTGCCAAAATTTCCAATCTTCCCATCTTCCCTTCTCAGTTTCAGTAATGATTCCCCTTACGATTCACTGAAAAAGAGAATCTGTCAGAGGGGACCTCCCTCAGCCTCATGATATAAAACTGACTTAAATCTGTCCACAATTTATGCTTCTCCCTGCCACTGAAGAGGCAATATCCTCTTTTTATGTAAAGGTGACACTTCCACTGGTGTTTAGCATCTCAACTTCATTGCAGGAAATTCACACAAAAAAATTACACTTTCTTTCCCCTTATATATTAAACTCTCATTCTAATGAATCTTGCCCTTTGCTTTTCGTTCAGGACTCTCCTATTAAAAAAACAAGCAAGCAAACACACAAACAAACAAGTTAACAAATATTCTCACTGAACTTTTCACTTCTGCCCTTTCTCTCTAATTTCTTAAATATTTTAACATCGAAAAAGATTTGTCTCTGCATACATTTCTTAATTTCCAAACCACTCCTTGAGCCACTCTATCCTGACTCCTTGCTGCTGCTCTCCTCCACTAGATTAGTTCATGATTAGGTCACATGTGTCTTCTCTTTCTTAACCCAAAAAGCACTTTTTAGTCTATTTACCTTTCCGGTGGTTTCTTCTTCATTTCCTTTCTCGTCTTCACCTCTATCCAATTTTAAATGTTTAACATTTTTCGAGGCTTGTTTCTTAGGGCTTTTCTTAATTTATACTATTTCCCTGGTAATCTTATTTAAATCCATCTCTTCAATTGCCACATTGTCAAAGCAAACTCACAAATATATATTTTTAAATAGATTTCTAGACATCGATGTCTTTGAGTTTTAGGGCTTTGCCTCCAACTTTCTATTAGATAACATCTCTTAAATAGTTTAAAGCAATCTGAAACTTAATATGTGCAAAACCAAACTTATGATCACTTTTTATGTTAGTCAGCTTGGGCTGTTATAAGAAAATACCATAGACTGGGTAGATTAAACAGAGTTTAATTTCTGGAGGCTGGGAAGTCCAAGATCAAGATGCCATCCTGGTAGGTTTCATCCTGAGACCAGTTTCTTTTGGCTTGTAGGCATCTATTATCTTGCTGTGTACTCACATGGCCTTTCCTCAGTGTGTGCTTATGAAGAGAAAGAAAAAGAGGGATATGTATATATATATATATATATATATATATATAGAGAGAGAGAGAGAGAGAGAGAGAGAGAGAGAGAAAGCGAGCGATAGGGAGGTTTATTTTTCTTCCTATCGGATTAGGGCTCTACCCTTATGACTTCATTTAACCTTAGTTACCTCCTTATATAAGGTGTTATATTTCTAATATCTATGAGTGCAAAGATTATTAGTTGTTTTTCTAATCAAGACAATTCTAAGCATGTTAATCTGATTGTTAAACTGAATTATAATGTAGGTTAAGAATTTTAAAAATTACTTATATATCCCATTTGGGGAAACAGTTATTTTACCATTTACATAATGTTGTGGTTTCTTGATTCAACGTTGGCTAATTCCAATACTTTGTCTCTTTACATTAACCTTATTTAATGTATAAGAATACTGGAAAACATAGAAACAATTTTCTACCTATTAAATTCATAACTCATCAGACTCCAGAATTAAACCATGAACTCTGTCCTGGCAGGCCAGAAATTTCAGTAAAGTTAGACGTATAGAGAGAAAATTAACAGCTTCTTTGCAAGGATGACAATTTATTGATAAACTATTCCTTATTCTTCATTTTCTCTGAACCCCTAACTCTGGGTAAGAAGCTCTTTCTGTATGTTCTCTTATGAAGCGTATTTCCTCTACTGTAGCACTTATCAAACCATATTACAATGGTTAATTTACTTTATTATAATTTTCTTATTATATTTCAATTTCCATACAGGGACAGAGTGCATTCATTTTGCTCTACATTGTATTTACAGCAAATTACGGCAAATGAGCACAGATTTTGGCACATGCTAGATTCTCATTTACACATAAATAGCTGAATGAATAAAGAAATGAAAAGAGACATGTCCTAAGAGAATAATGGAAAATATTAAATAAAAAATGAATATACATTTTAGGGAATATTTTTTAAAAATTCACTTTTATAATCAAATCCTTTTCATTATTATAAACATGAGTAAATATAGAAATTAATTAGTAAGCTAAGTTAGGGTGAATGCATATGACAGAAGGAAGAGTTTGTAATGTAGGAATTTAAATAAAACCAGCAATAGATTTTGGCATGACTGTGGACTTGAGAACAGATGTACGTATTTGAACTCTGTGTTTCTCATATTTTTCTTATTTAATTAATGTAGTTAAATCATCATGCTTGTTTTAGTGAATATTCAAGTAAACACTTTAAATATTGTTAAGATTTTTGAAATAAAATAGTAAAGTTGAACTTTACTTTGTTCATTACTTTGATATACAAACATTCCAAAAGCCAACATTTTATTAAACTCTAGATATTTTAAATTGATATAAGTTGAACTTTAAAAGTCAAATGTTAAAAGCAATTAGGAAATTAATGATCAGGATGATAAGGCTATTAGAATTCAAAATATTGGGTTTATTAACATATAATACTTTCCGATAAAATAAGATGTTAGATACTCCTAAAATAAAAATAATAAAATTAAATAATAAACGTGACTTCAAATGTGTAGAAGTAAAGCATTTTAATTCAATTTTTGTCTTCTAAAGCTCATAAGAACCAACAGATAACAAACAAAAGTAACAGAGGGAAAGATATGGTCTACAGTGAAACAAAGAAATATCCATAACTACAGATCCTAAATTATGAAGACTATGTGCCAACACATAAAATTGGGGCCAATGAGGAAAAATATCCAGAATGAACAGATTTCTCTTTGGATCTTTGGCTAAATCTTTTTTGTAAGTGTCATTGTCCTGAAGGATTTCCACATATCATTTCTCCATTCTTCTCCATGAGTATGCCCTGAAGTGAGCCTGGGATGCATTAGAAGAATTTTCTGTTAACTCAATCACACTTCCCTTCTGTCTTTCATAGTATGAGCATCTTGGTCTACTGAATGCAATTATGATTCTAGTATTTAAATGCACTTATTTTTCATACAACACAGTCTCTAAATATAAGCCAATATTTCATCTGGTACCCAAAGACACAGAAATCTCTTCCCATGCTTGAGGAAAAATTGGCTGTCTTGGATTTACTGAGAAAAGGAATGTTGGGCTTCAAATGAAATATTCCCAAAGGATTCTTCCTATTCTAAATTTTCCTATTCTAGATTTTTAACTCATGAGATCACAAATGAGGAGATTCTCCTGTAGATAAAATGCTTCCTAATCTAATGAAAAATGGGAGAAAGTCAAAATGTACAAAATTATAGTTTAGAATGGGTAAATTGATCAAGACAGAGGGATTTGAAGAATTTTGCTCAATCTGGTAAACACTTTTAATAAGCTTTTTAATATTTATATATTTTTTAAAATAAGCAAATCTATCCAGTGCAAATTAAAAAAAAATAGAGAAATAATTACAAAATCAAAATAAATTCTTCAGATAGTTAAATATGTGAAAAATACTACGCAGGCCCAGATGGGTTCACAGATGATCTCTTTCACAATTAGAAGGAATAATCAGAATATAATTTAAATTCTTTCAGATCAGAGGGAAAAAAGGGAACTCTTCCAAAATACTTTGCACAAAGCTAGAACAACAGTGCTACCAAAACTTGAGAAAGATCACACACACCCATCACACAACTAAAGTGACTTCATGTTTAATTACTGATGCAGAAATCTTAAATGAACAATCAAAAAAACCCATAATACACCAAAAGTTTTTATTCATGGGTCATAAGAATTTTACTCCTGAAAATGCAAGGATGGTTCAGTAAAAGAGCATCCATTTATAAATTTACCATATTAATACATCAAGGAGAATACATATAATCTTAATAGAAACTGAAGGTCATTTGAATACTATGATATTCTTTTCTAATAACTCTTAAGGATTTTCGGGCTTCCCTGGTGGCGCAGTTGTTGAGGGTCTGCCTGCCAATGCAGGGGACACGAGTTCGAGCCCTTGTCTGGGAAGATCCCACATGCCGCGGAGCAACTGGGCCCGTGAGCCATAACTACTGAGCCTGTGCGTCTGGAGCCTGTGCTCCGCAACAAGAGAGGCCGCGACAGTGAGAGGCCCGCGCACCGCGATGAAGAGTGGCCCCCGCTCGCCGCAACTAGAGAAAGCCCTCGCACAGAAACGAAGACCCAACACAGCCAAGAATAATTAAATAAATAAAATTTAAAAAAAAAAGAATTTTCTATAGCATGATTAAAGGAAAAACATTTCTTTAACCCCAAACAAACAAAAACCCCAACCAGCTAAATGCTGAATTACACAATCTTCTTTTGAAGTGAGAAATAAAGCAAGGATATACTCTTTGTTGGATTAAAGATGGCCACAAACTGTTTCACTCCACCACTAAGAGGTAAAGCTTATTTCTTTTTTCCTGGGCTGGCCTGTGACTGTTTAGTCAATAGGAGACAGTGGAGTGACACTGCGTTAGTTCCAAAATAAGTCTTAAAAAAGACCTGACAACTTTTGCTTTGCATGTTTTGGGCTGCAGAGAGCAGTCATGTGAGAAATAGGGCTACCTTGCTGAAGAAACCACATAAAGAAATCAAGGGGAGAAACTTGGAGGAGAGGCTTTTGAGACTATGTGGAACAACCATCCCAGAATCCCAGTCCAGCCTCCAAATGACTCCAGGCCCACTCTTGCCATGTGACTGCCATTGCAAGAGAGACCCTAAGCAAGACCAGCAGATGAAACTGCCAGTTTTATCCAAGGCAATCCACAGATCTGTAAGATATAGAAAATGATCCATGTTTTCAGCCTCTAAGGTTTGAAATCGATTGTTAAAATCTACTTCTACTATTTTTAGTGAAGAATGGCTGAAAAAGAATTGGTACTTGGAAGTTGCTCCTGTAATAAAAACTAATACATGTCTTACTGATTTGGGGACTTGGTTGTGACCAGAGGTCAAAAGAGTCTCAAGGAAACTGTTAGTAAAGGCTGGAAGGACAGAGAGACAGTTGTCATTGGAGGCTGGAAAAAGGCAATCTGTGCTGAGTGCTAGAAAGTTTGGCATTGGCATCACCCAAGGTATGTGAAAAATTAGACATATATTTTTATATAAAACATATAAGCAACATGGCACTTTTGTAGTCACATAAACCTGCCCAGAGCAGTGAAAATTTTCAGTCACCCAATACGTTCCGTCCCAGTTGAGATTAAACAAGGTAATGTTTTGCTCTCCTACCATAAACAAGTATCCTTTTCGTTGTCTATTTAGTACCACTATGTTGGTGATTTCACTGTCTAAAAATGGTCCCAAGTATAGTATTGACATGCTGTCTAGTGTTTCTAAGTGCAAGAAGTCTGCAATATGCCTTATGGAGAAAATGTGCATTAGATAAGCTTAGTTCAGGCATAAGTTATAGGACTATTGGCTATGAGTTCAATGCTAATGCATCAACAACATATATTAAAGTGTTCTTAAACAGAAGCATACAAAAAACAGAGTTATGTACTGAGTGGCTAATGAAAATATTGTGACCAGAGGCTCACAGGAACCTGACCCTGTATTTCCTCTATGGGCAATGATTCCGTATTTGCTAATTCAGTGTTTATGTGGACTTGATTACCATAACTATCACAAATAATGAAAACTGAATTATATGTACATACATATCTACGGACATGGATAAGGAAATTTCCATACATAATGTCAGTAGTGACAATTTATTTTGTTATCTGAGTATGATAAAGTAGAAGAGTTTTCAAACAGAACCTAGAAGAAATACTTTGAATTTAGGGTTTTGTCTTTGGAAAATAAAACTGTTTCTTATTCCCAGATTTTCTAATTCCCTAGGCACTAAAAGACTCTCAATGTGAGAAACAGTCTCAGGATAAAGATCAAATCCATGGCACTGAAAAATAATCTATCTATCTATCTATCTATCTATCATCTATCTCTTCAGGATCTAGATATGGAGCTTGTAGCTGCAAGACTTCTTTAAGACATCAAAATGATATAAGATGTCACCTTTTAGACTCTTTCACTAGATTGTAGGGTTCTAAGATTCTTAAGGGTGTTGTTCCATAGTACTTTGATTCTCAGTCTAAGGTAGAGAAGAGACAGTCTTAAAAAGATATGTGGTTATGACTCTGGCCTACTGGAGTAGATTTTAACTGATATACAGGAAACTTATTAAGGGAATTATAATAATATGCTCTGAAATGACAGAAATAAAAGAGGGCTTTGGACCTCAAATTTCCTACAGACAGGAAACAGACTGAAAAACTAAGCTATCCAGTTGCTTACATCAGCCGTTTCTTGTAGAAAAAAGGAGAATTACTCACAGCATGAAGCCAAGAGCCCAGAGAGTCAACCTATGAGTGACAGAGAATCAATCAATCCCAGGGAGTAAGATTAGGTTCTAATCAAGAGGTTGGTTACAAGTATTGACACTTAGATTTCAGGATTACCATGGACCAGTGACTGCTCTGTGCCTTTGTTTTGCCCCACATTTTGAATGGAAGTATATGTTCAGGTTCTCTTGTCTTCTCATTGTATCCTGTGTATGTGGGATATGTAGGGATGAAAACTTGTCGCTTAATTCTAAGATTTTTAGTTTGAAAGTAATTATGCCTAAGGAGGCTGAACCACATTTGGACCTGATTTAGATGATGAGTTCTTGAACTTAGAACTTACTATGAAATTTTTGGGGGTCCTGGAAGGGGAAAAGTATACTTTACATGGGTGGGGAGTATAAATAATTTGTGGGCCAAAGGTAGACTCTGAGAAAATAAGATGACTGTATATTCTCCACTTAGAGGTAAAATTTATTTCCCTGTTCCTTGAATCTGGGTTGTCTCTGTGACTGCTTAACCAACAGCAGGTGGCAGAAGTAATTCTGAGCTAGTTACAGGTTTAAGACTTAAGAAAATCTTGGTTTCTTTCACTTTTGCACTTTTGGAGAGCTCTGAGCTTCTATTTAAGGAGTCTAATTACACTGCAGGAGCAAATATATTGACAATCCATGAACAGTAGAAAGGGCCTGAGAATACATTAAGACAGGAGAAACCCAGCTGTTGTATTACCCCAGTTTTCCAGATGATTCTAGCTCCAGCTGCAATTTGAGGGCAACTGAATGAGCAACTTTAAGAAAGGCCAGTCTAAGAACTTTCCAGTTAAGTCAAATAAACCCACAGAGCTGTGAGAGAAAAAATGGTGATTGTTTTAAACCACTAAGGTTTGGGTGGCTTATTACATGGCAGTAAATAACTGGAACCATAACCATTATTATTTAATATTATTTTAAAAATTCTTGCCAATGCAAATTGCCAAGAGAAAGATATAATAAATATCAAAATGGGAAGGAAAATGCAAAATTATTATTTTTATTGCATATGATACAATTGTATGATTGAAAAATTCAAGAGAAGTGATAAATATTGGTAAGTTAGTTGTTTTCAAAATTAATATACAAAAATCATTAGCTTTTTTATTTTAAAACAACCATTGAGAAATACAATAGAAGAACAATGCCATTTACTGAAGTAATTAAAATGTAAAATATATAGAAATCAGCTTAATGAGAAATTCAAAATTTTTCTATGAGGAAATTTTAGTACTGTTTCAAAATATGTTTGAAGACAATATGTTTAATGTATGCCTTGTTCTTGTATAAAATACTCAATATTTTTAGAGTTTCAACTCTTCACATAGTAATCAATAAGTGGAATGTAGTACATATAAAAATACTAACACAATTTTTCTCAAGTGTGATAAAATTAGACTATATTCATCTGGAAAAGCAACCATGAGAAAATATCAAGGGAAAGGACTCAAAGTAATATTTATGAGGGGAACTAGAACTATCACATATAAAAACACAGCATACACCTATAGTATTAAGTTTTGTGTTGTCAAGGGAAAGGGTAAACAATGAAAGACTGAAATTTATCAAAAGATATGGTTTATAGTAAATGTGGGAAATGTTGATTTTTTTAGTACCCATCACTGGCGCAACTGGCTAACCCAGAAAATCTATGTTTCCTTCTCCTCTCCTTATGCTAAAATAAATTCCAGGTGGTTCAGATTTAAATATAAATAAGAAACCATAAACGTGTAAAAGAAATAGGCGTTTTGTTCAAAATTTTCAAATGAAAAATTTCAATTTCAAATGAAATAGACAACAGAGGCAAGAGTTTGGTAAAATCTTCCAAAATTAAAATTCACGTAATCAATTCAGCAAATCAGTGTTTAGGCATTTATTCTACAATACTAGTCATATAAGTAGGCAAAGTATCATTAAGTTTTATATATTGCAAAAATATTATAGAATATTCATTATACCACTGTTTTGAATAGGAACAAGTTCAAAATAATTTAAATATCCACCATTAGGGGGTTTATTAAATGCATTTTTTTCGTCTATATACTGGACTACTACAATAAGCCTCCTTAAAATGGCATAATTTTCTGTATTCAGATAAAGCTGTCCATGATATGTTAAAAAAAGCACAGGAAATTATATAAAAAACACATATAATGTACTAGGACACGAGTAATATATTTCAGGAAGGATTAATGAGAAACAGTTTAGCTTGTGGCACACTATTAGTCCGTGCATTAACCTTTTTGTGTTTATATTTTGTTTTATTTTGAACTCTTTTATTTTTCTCTCCCTAATATGGCTACCTTGCTGAACTTCATATTAACTTCCTATTATAGTAGAATTATAATGTGTTCCTTTGCTGAGTGTTTTTGTGAAATAGTCTTTACAGATTAAAAGATTACTTGCATCATTTTTATGTTCTAAAAATGTTATCATACATTAAGTATGGACAATCAATGAAGTCTCTGTTCTCTTACATTTAGTTTCTATGTAGAAATTTTCTTCTTTCTTTCAAAAGAGGATAAATTGTATTAATTGATTTTTATAATGTTAAACCATCCTTGCATTTATGAAATAAACTTTATTTGATGTGATTAATTTTATTTTAATACATTGAAAGTTTGGTTGACTAATTATATTAAGAATTTTTAAAAACTATTTTTAGTTGAAGTATAGTTGATTTACAATATTATACAAATTTTTAAAAACTTTTTATAGTTGAAGTATAGTTGATTTACAATGTTATAAAAATTTCAGGTGTGCAACAGAGTGATTCACAATTTTTAAAGATTGTACTCCATATTTAGTTATTACAAAATATTGGTTATATTCCATGTATTGTACAATATATCCTTGTGACTCTATTTCATACATAGTATTTTGTACCTCTTAATCTCCTACTCCTATCGTGCCCCTCCCCCTTCCTCTCTCCCCAGTGGTAACCACTAGTTTGTTCTCTATATCCATGAGGCTGATTCTTTTCAATTTTTGCAAACTTTTTTATGAGAAAAAAAGTTTTTCATTTATTTAACTATTTTTTTAATCAAACTTTGATATCAAGGCTATACCAGCTTCTCATAAAAGAACTCTGTTTTCTGCAAAAAATTATATATATGAAAAATTACTTGTGTTTTGAAAGTTTAGTAAAACTTTCTTATAAAATTGTCTTGTTATTATTTTGTTTGTCAAGCAGTTAGTATGATGTGGGCACATGCTATTTAGCACTTCAGTATCTTTACATGTTACTTATCTATTCCAATTTTTAATATTCTAGCTGTGTCAATATGTAGAAATATTAATCTTTATTCTCACTTTCAAACTTTTAGAGTATTTTTCATTATATTCCCAAAACATCTATTTTTCTATCTCTGTGTCTCTCTATCTCTCTGCCTACCTGTTCATTCATCCATCCAAACACACATCTTTTATTATTTTCTTTAATCACATCTTTTTTGTTTTTTGAAAACGTCAAAAGCATAATTTGAATTATCATGTGAAATTATAATATTTTTATTTTTTATTATAAATACATTTTTACTTTACTTAAAAATGTATGTTATGCTTCATACAAAAGGTACACTCCATATAAGGTGCTTTAAAGTGCTTTGAACATAGACTATTTTTTAATGGTTTCTTCATATGTTTGTAGGTGCACTTTCATGGTAAAAGTTGTGACTTAAGAATTTTGACATGCATTACAATGAACATTATTCCTTCATCCATATTCAGTTGATGCATATTTATTTTCCTTCATACTTGTGTAAGAGTATTAGTCAAGTTGGTAATTCATGTGACCTTGAACATTGAATTAAAAATATGCATATATCAAAATACACTACTACACTGTTAATCTCCATGTCATTATTTAGTTCTCATTGGCCTCACTGGACACAAACTGAGTGACTCATATGGGGAATTTTCAATTAGTCAGAGCTCAGGCACTATAAGCAATGGCCATTTTGACATCAGGAGCGTTACTTCTTAAAAGATTCTTTGAAAATATTTGTAATGGAAGTTTCTAATCAATTCTTAATAAATAAGAAACAAAATTATTATACTCATAGTTTTTAAGTGAAAAAATAAGTACTAATTGATCTGAGAAAACACTGGGCTTCTCATTGATACAAAAGATGACAGGTATTAAAGCTATACAGATATGTTAATAAATCACTGCCTTAAATAGTTATATGCAAAAATATAATTATATGCTAAATAATTTGTTCAAAGAAAAATTTACCTAAAAAAGGAATATATAATACTAGGAGACAAATATGCAAATACTTATATACTTTGAAAATCAGTTTAAAATACTCACTGGATTGAGCAATAAAATAAAATAAAATACTTTCTTTTATTGGAAGTTCATTTTGATTATTATTATTATTTTTTTTTGCAACAAACCATTTTAATATTCCCTTCACAGACAGCAGTGACTTCTCTTTGGCTTTGAAAAGACTTAAGATGTTTTCACCTATCCAAGCCCTTCTCTTGTTTTCAGGCATTCAGTCTTTGGATAGTGATTGTTTGAATTATGACTGATTGTCTGACAAAAAGTAAATAAATAAAATAATGAAATATTAGTCAGGCACCAGCAGAAGAAATAAGATTTCTCAAGTGAGGTATAATTTTTATTCCTTTTGGATATAACTGAGCCAGCTAAGTTGGATAAGTAGATATTTTAACTTATCTACTCAGACCATAAAATATTTATATAATGGCAAAGATCTGAACTGATAACTTGATTCATGCATTTCCATAAATATTCTAACATGGGAGATGAAATAGACTCAGTAGGAGACTTGGTTTTAATTTAATTGGAAATTTAATTTTTAATTTGAAAAACTCAAGGGAAAGTTTGTTATATTAAAAGAGAGTAATTCTTCAATAAAATATTGTACTTTGGAGACTCAAACCTTATATCAGCTTTCTCTCAAGGATCTTATGCGATACTCATGAATCTATAATATTCTATGAAAGTGCTCACAGCAAGTAAACCTTAAGAGAAGGCAAGCATATGGAAAAATATATTAGAAAATAGTTGAATGATTTACTTTCTTAAAATGCTGTTAGGTGAATACAGCCATACAAAAGTAGCAACTGGCAATAGCAGTTCCATTTTTTAACGTTTGTGGAGTCTACCATTAATAATTGTACATTACATCTGGTGGCAAATTAAGTAGCCCTTTTAAAGTACTTTTGGAGATCCCCTTTGTACTAGCCTGCTGTAAAATTGTCTTATTTCATTCCTTTCTTTACTGAATGGTTTTAAAAAATGTGGTTTTTCTATCCACAAAGCTAACTGAATCTGCCATAAGATCCTATGCATGATAACCTTTTAAGAAATCCTGGCCATGTCTAAAAGTAAAAAGAATGACAGAATCCCTTTTCAGTAATATTGCCATTTAAATAACATTGGTGCTTTGATATATTTCTTTCTCCATCCAAAAATAACTGGATACAAACTCACTCTTACCAGCACATCTCTAGTCTTTGAAAATTAGAAGCAGTGGTCCACTAGATCCCGGTTTCCAAATAGAAAAATAACAGTTTTATTCAAGTAACATAGTCTAAAATCAGCACAACTAATAATTATCACATGGCATAACTTTATAAGAGAGATATTTGTAAGCATGTTTTAACACAACAGCCCTTGATGGTTTTAGAAGTGCTAACATCTCTAAAATACATGTTAAAATTGATTTGGTTTGTACAAATGCTCATTTTACACCACCTGGAAAATCTTCCATGTTATGAACTGGGCCAGGAAAATATGCTGTAACTATTGATATAATTAGACATGTAGATACAATTCAGAATTAATCTCTTTGATATTCTCACAAAGGTAAATATTAATGGCAATAATAAATTCATAAATTGATGTCATTTTTAATCTTTCATAGCTCACTAAACACTTAAATCTGCAAATCGAAATCAGCTAAATAAATGAATAAATGCCTACATTTCTTCAAGCTTTCCAGAGGAGGTCCAGATTAACTATTTATGGATGCTTGACAGTTTTCAATGCTGAATGCTTTTCTTCATATTGTCCTATAAGAAAAAAAGGAAAAGAAAAAGTAAAGAAAGAAATTCTATGTAAAAGAGAATGTGTGAGATTTTATTAGTGTTTAACTGTTCCTGAGATGAACTGTGTGATGGTTAATTTTATGCGTCAGCTTGGCTGGGCCACAGTGGTCAGGTATGCAGTCAAACATTGTGGATGTTTCTGTGAGGATGTTTTCAGATGAGATTAACATTTAAATCAGTGGACTCTGAGTAAAGCAGATTCTACTCCATAATGTGGGTAGATCTCATCCAAACAGCTGAAGACCGAAATAGAGCAAAGATTGACCTACCCTGAACAAGAGGGACTTCTCCTAGTAGCCAGCCTTCAGATTTGAACTGAAGAAGGCATATAGTGAAAAGTTGATCTGTCTAGTTCCTTCTTTCCTTCCCATAAATATCATTCTTTTTAGGTCTATGTATTATATGAAAAAATTTTTTGAATTTATTGGCAAATGTAAATATGGATTCTTGTGTATTTTTATTTATTAATTTTTTACAATAGCATACTAGTTAACAATAAATCTGTACTTTAGAGAGATTTTTTTTTTTTTTGTGATACGCGGGCCTCTCACCGCTGCGGCCTCTACCGCTGCGGAGCATAGGCTCCGGACGCACAGGCCCAGCGGCCACGGCCCACGGGCCCAGCCGCTCCGTGGCATGCGGGATCTTCCCGGACCGGGGCATGAACCCGTGTCCCCTGCACCAGCAGGCGGACTCCCAACCACTGCGCCACCAGGGAAGCCCTTTTTTTTTTTTTTTTTTGGAGAGATTTTCTTAATACCACATACAGTGTACCTTCCTTCTTTTCCTACAGCTGCCTTATATTATATGGTTGTAATATACATTGTATATTCTTTCCCTTATTGATGTGTGTTTAGTATGTCTCCACGTATGCTATCACAAATAAAGCTAGAATTCTGCAGTATTTATAACATAAAAAATTCTGATTGCTGTTTCAAAGAGTATTTTCATTTAAATTTTTTGTGGATATGGTCAAGTTGGCCTCCATAGGGATGATGGTGACTTACCCTCAGTAACAGATGAGGGCGCTTATTTTCCCACACACTCACCAACAGAGTATGTTATCACATTTTTGGATATCACATTTTGCCATGTGATGCCTCACTGAGTCTTTTATAGATAGTAGGTGCTCAATAGTGTTTTTTGGACTAAGTTGAGATATATCTGTTAAGATTTTCTTCAGACTGGACAGGCTCCTATTGGATTATTAACTTTAAGTTTCTTCTATATACTTCAATAAATGAAGAGTAACAGGGAGTGAGGATAATAAAATGTGGGGATTAATGGGGAAGATAGATTATTTCAATTCCAGGTTGTTCTGATAATAGAAATACCCTAAATAAACTCGCTTATTTTTTATTGTCTAAATTTAAAGAAAGCAAAATCAGGAATGGTTTTAATCCATTTTATTCTGACCAATAGCAGTAATGGAAATATTATAGATGTGGGGACAGAAAGACCTGGCTTTGTTTCTGAGCAAACTAATTTACCAAATAATAACAATTAATATTTGTAAACGTGTATTAAGTTCTTTACAGCTTTTATCTTATGTATCTAACAATAACCATATAAGGTAAGTGATATTATTAAATCCATTTTGCAGATGTAGAAACTGACTCTTAGAGTAATTTAGTCACTTAACTTTCACAAATACTAAAACTATGTTTCTGTTTCCTTCCTATTTCAGGAAAGCTAAAACATTCAACCTCTCATAATTTATTATCTAGCTATTAGAGTTGTTGCATTTTTTTCTTCCTATGACACATGATATTTTACAAGATTTTGATTGAATGCCAGCCTTATTTGATAGCATATATGCCCAACAGTTGCTTAGTTTCCATCTGGTAAATCTAAAGAGAAATGCAGTTATTGGGCTAAACCCATCTTCATTTACATTATTTCAACAGGTAGAATAAATCATGTGTTTTAAATTTCCTCTTTTTTAAAAAGGAAAAATGATCTGGCAGGTAATGTGGATTTTCATTTCTTTTGAGTATGTGTGTGTTCACTGGGAGATAATTATATTTTCATCTGATCCTTTTCAGTATAACTGTTCTTACCCTATAATATACTATGCTTGTCTATTATTTATTTTGTGGTAATTTAATATAAGTTGTTAATAGGTCGTCGTCTAGGAAGATTCCCAAAACTTCAGGTTTCATATCTAGCAAAGGCACTGACTTAATACGTAACTCACTGATTTTTTTATGCTCTCGAGTTTTTCTATTCAAAAGATACAATATTGATCAAACAGGAATTGTAAGAACTAAACACTTCCACCGCACTTTTAGAAATATTTATAGAACTGTTTATTTTGAAAAATATGTCCTTTCATGATAATTTGATACATGTATAGAGGTTATATAAAAGAAAATACATTGATTAGTTTGTTCTGTGAACAATCTCTTTGTATCATTAGCTCATAGATTTAACATACAAAAATAATAATTTTGAGGTAGTTGACAAAGTCTACCTGAATTTTGCAAATAATAGAAACCAAAGTAATATCGAATGTAACTGGAATACACAGAGAAAAGTATATTAAGAATAGGAGTTTGGTTTAAAATATTAAATTTCACGAACGTTCCTCTCAATCTTTTAAGAATTTTCTATCCACTTGCATTTGGGAGTATGGGATACAATCCACACTTTTAAAAGAATGGGAGGATTGCCTTCTATTTGTATGCTGTTATAACTGTAATTAAAGCCACTTCTGAAAAGCTTTAAGTTCTGGTATAAATCACACTCTTTCCCCCGATCCTTATTATTATTATACTAGTAAAATAAGTTTGTTTTTTTTTAAAGTCCAGTGTAGTCTTGAAGGAAAAAGAGAAAAGGAAGAGTTTTCATCAAGCCAGCCTTCCTCCTGAGAGGTCTTTAAGAAAGATGGCGGGAGTCAGGACTCTTCTGTGTCCTGACCCCCGGAAGCGTGGAGAAGCCCTCCTCCAAAGGTGTCTGTTTTCACTTGCTATTCCCAAAGAGTAGTTCCAACTGCCTTGGCACTTCCAGTTTATCTTCATGTTACCTGCTGTAAATAATAAGAAGCCACTGATATTTTGGTAAGCCTTTGAGAGACTTTTATGAATATTTATAAGACAATGGGACAAAACATTCTGATGGAATGGACCTAGAGTCCGTCATACAGAGTGAAGTAAGTCAGAAAGAGAAAAACAAATACACACTACCAAATGTAAAATAGATAGCTAGTGGGAAGCAGCCGCATAGCACAGGGAGATCAGCTCGGTGCTTTGTGACCACCTAGAGGGGTGGGATAGGGAGGGAGGGAGACGCAAGAGGGAGGAGATATGCGAACATGTGTACATGTATAACTGATTCACTTTGTTATCAAGCAGAAACTAACACACCACTGTAAAGCAATTATGGTCCAATAAAGATGTTAAAAAAATGTACGTCAGTTTTAAAAATCATTTTGTAAAATTATTGTAGGGCTTGAGATTCCATAAGACTTTTAGATTCTGTAGGAATTTAAAATAGCAAGATTGATTTTCCATAAACTCATTTGTAGTAAATTAATTCTGTTTTCATGGATGTAGTTAATATCATTCTTCAACAGAAGTCAAAACATCCTCATGTTCTCATCATATGTGCTTCCATGAATACTGATGCTGTTAGCATTCTGGATCTTTAGCGAAATCCTCTATCCATTTCTTCATAGAAAAGGAAGAATCTTTGTATAAATTCAGGGTATCTGGTTATCTCTTACCTATTGATTTTTTTTTAACTTAACCTATGTAGGAAGAGACTTAGTGCATTGTAAGAAAGGCGTCGTATGAATCAAAAAACGAATGCTCATATAGTAAAAGTAATATAAAAAAAGCTAAGCTAAATAAAAGCAAAACTACATTTTAATATCCCCAAAGGGACACTACAAGCTTCTCAAATGTACATTAAAATTATCTACTAAACATAACTGCATTGAGGAATTTCTGACTGAATCTCTTTCTTTTGTTCTTTCTTTTTTCCTTTCTCTGTTTTGTTTTTGTTTTAAATAAGAATGTACTTTCAGGTCAGATTCAGTTTTGTGAGGCCTAGGCTGATAAAGTTTTGTGTGGTGGGCATTATTAATAGGTAAAAATATAAAATACCTCTCTTGCAAATTTCCAAACCCATGTGACCATGTGAATACCTTGCTAGGACTCTCCCAATCTAAGAAGGGGCTCAGGACAGTGGGAGGCTGTGAAGTTTCAACAACTTCAGCTTCTCTGTAAATCTGTGTTTGTGTGTTGTTAGAAGACCCTTAGGTCATTAATAAAGGAAGCCCTTTTTCTAACTGGCCACTAGAAGAGAACACCAAGCCACACACCCACTGGCAGAGGATATCAGGACTCATTTCCCTAGATTTGCCAACCTGCTTATACTCACAGCTTTAAATCTTTAATAATTTGGTAGTTGAAAAGGAATATCTCATTGCCTAACTGGTACCATATTGGGGCTTAGTTGGTTACTGCTGGTAGAGATTAGGCACTGAGCTTAGTGCCAGCCAGGTCAATTTTGGTAAGGGAAGTCCATGTTTTGACCCCATGGTCCCATAGCCACTTTTCTTCTTGTGTTAATTGAGCAAATGCTGGGATGGCTAGGGAAAGAGGCTGGCAAACATCCATGGAGCTTGTCATTTTTCTACCTGATTACTAAAACCCTCCTCTGAGGTAGATGCCATTTACAACATAGACACAAATATATTCATAATTTTTGTCCATTGAGAGTTCCATCCACATATATTTTCCCCAGACTTTTTGTCACCAAAATTCTAATACTGTTTCTTTCAAGTCTTAGATTATCCAGCCAAACAGTTAATACCTACTAACGAATCAATGTAGAACTCTACTTCTGACCGTCTCTAACCTCAGACAAAATGGTCAACAAAATGTTATCAACAAAACACTTGTTGGAACCAGGGAGGGTGACTGGTAATAAAACTGGCTGCAGAGTGAGAATCACTGGGATTCTGGTCTATATATCGCTGGCAGCTATGACACAGGGGCAAGAAAAGAGGAGGCGCACCAGATGCAGAAAGAGAAGACCCTTCCTCCTTCAGTGACCCTCCACTTCCTTCTAGTGAAGCACTGGGTCAGCTTGCAAAGGAGAAATGTTTCCAGAGTACGATTCAAGCTTCACACAGCAGAAAAATGAACTGTATGTGTAGAGCTGAGTAACAATTCATGGATATCTGGCACATGTACATAATCTCATTTAATCCTCATAACCTAACTGAATACTTGTCAATATTATTTTTTGAAGTCTAAATTGACTTTCTATGGTAACTGAAAAATGATAGAAGTATTCACAAAGTAAAGATATTAGTTGATTCTACAAAAGCATAAAAACCTGTATATTGAAAAGAAGAATGAAAACAAAGACAGTAGATATGGAACACGGATCAGGACCAAGGACTGCAAAGGAGAGGTTACATTTACGTATCAAATAAAATATTTTATTCATTTAGAAAATAAATTAGGGCTTCCCTGGTGGTGCAGTGGTTGAGAGTCCACCTGCCAATGCAGGAGACGTGGGTTCGTGTCCGGGTCAGGGAAGATCCCACGTGCCGCAGAGCGGCTGGGCCCGTGAGCCACGGCCGCTGAGCCTGCGCGTCCGGAGCCTGTGCTCCGCAACGGGAGAGGCCACAACAGTGAGAGGCCCGCGTACCGCAAATTAATTAATTAATGCCTCAATATGTAAATGAGAATAATTCATAACTAGAAAATTGACAATCGGAAATAAAATTTATAAGACGGCATAGCTGAAAATATTAACTTAAACAATAGTAAAGTACCATATTTTGCCTATGTAACTGACTGACTGGTCATCTGTCCCTTCACTGCCCCATCCCTCCACCACACATTGTCAAACTGGAAACTATCACCAACACAAAAAGCTGAGAGTCCTTACTAGGATTTGCAAAGTAGAGTCTTTCTCGTAAAAAAGCGCAAACTTTGAAAGGTTATAGAGTGCTTTTATTCTTTTCTAGTGGGCCTCAAAAAGCAGCAGAAATCCAAAAACATTCTGGCATAAGAATAGGACTCACTGATGCCACTAGAAAGGAATGCATCTTGCTAATTACAAAAACAGTTAAAAGTAGTATTTATTTCTTGGTATGAGATTAGTCTTTCAGTGTACTTGGATTGATATCTACAGTTTATGTATGCAGATATATTTAATCCAATAGGTACAATACTTACAGGGACAGTCTTGTATGCAGTTCTTAAAGGCAGGATTATTGCAGAAGAAAACAATCTGACCTAGAGTATTCCACCATTCTCCCTAAAATTTGGAGACTTGGGGTGCCAGAATGTTTCCATCTCCCTGCTGAGCCTTCCTCAGAACAAATTTCCAAGAGTTTGATAGAATTTATATGTCAGTGTTTATTGTCTAATAGCTTCATTCTTCTCTACTGGCTTTCACATTCTTAAAAAACAATATTAACTAGAGGGTTTAGACATTAAGATTGAGAAGCCCCAGAGCAGGTGAGACCTAAAAGATGGGAGTGAGGAGCCCAGAAGACTGAGTGTTAAAGAGGAAAGAGAAAGCAGAGGTTTGCTGGATGGAGGCTGAGAACAGAGACTAATGGACTTTTTTAAAAAAGAAAAATTTTGGTTTTTGTTAGTAAATTCCCTTTTCCAGCTCCCTTATAGAATGCGAAGTAAAACTCTATCAACTGTGACTGTTCTTACAAAGTGAAGCTTTGTTTGGGAGGAGCTGGAACATAAGGGCACTACCTGTGTATGGGTTATACCAAATAAAAGATTTTTAATTTTTATAAACAGAAAATCAATTGCTCCCAAGTCCCATACAGAAATGTTGGGAAAATATATACAGTTCATCTGTTTGCAGAGGCTCTAAAATTTTAAGTTTGCTTGGGTGTTCCTTTGGCTTGATCTACTCCTGCTCCTGGCCCTGGGGCCCTGGGGGAAGGTGAAAGAGAAGAAAAGAAAAAAGAAAAAGAGAAAGAAGCAAGGACAAGGAGAGGAGAGAAAGAAATGAAATGAATGAATGAGATGAAAAGTCCAACATTCA
This sequence comes from Physeter macrocephalus, assembly GCF_002837175.3. Taxonomy (NCBI): domain Eukaryota; kingdom Metazoa; phylum Chordata; class Mammalia; order Artiodactyla; family Physeteridae; genus Physeter; species Physeter macrocephalus. The sequence goes on along the minus strand of NC_041214.2, from coordinate 119,912,314 downwards.
TGTTGAGAAAAAGTATAAAAAAGGGAAAAGTAAGAGCCAAAATAATTCATTGTTTATAATGTCAGTATGAGACATTTATTTTTAAATGTGGATTAACCTTTTAAGTCAGGCATCGCTCTCAATACATATCCATGGGCATGCATGCCTGTTATTGGAAAGATATGGTCCTGATCATTTTCAAAAGGTGAGTGTGAAGGTTATGCCTTTGAGTGACAGTTGCAGATTGGTTTGTCTACAGTAATACCATCTCTGAGTAAAAGGCAGCTAGCAGCTGTCCTTCCCCACTCTGGCTGTTCCATTAGTGTCACTGGCCTCCCCAGGGTTTTATAACCTCTTACCTTGTGTGTTTATGGATACAATTTTATTTCTTCTGTTACATTTTTAGAACCAACTGTTCATGTTTTTTTAGTTGCTTGTCTCTTCCTCCTGAAAATTCTCAGAAAGCTTTGATATTAAATCCGTAGTAAGGAATACAGCTATATAATTACTAGATTTGATTAATTAAATATCAAGAGCATTCAGATAGTGACCTAAAAGAGAAAACATCCATTTAGCTCTTCATGGCCTAATTTTCACTAAATTTAAAACTAGTTTAGGTATTTACAAACCACACTATTAATAATTTGAAATAATATATTTATCTTCAAATTATTTTTCAAGTCTTTTACAAGTAACAACAAATCTTTTTTTGAATCTTTTTTTAAAAAAGGAATAAATTAATTATTGAGTTATGTACTATTTAATATAAATAAAAATATCAACTTATTTAAACTGTGTTGAGATACAAAATGCTAACTCAAACATTACATATATTTAAAGAAATGTCCAGTTTTCATAGGTGAACTCTATTATTTTTTACATAATCTGCATAATTCTTGGGGGGTCAACATAACACACATTCAAAAAAAGCCTGCTTGGATTCTGTAGACCTGAATGTGGTGCTGCCTATGATTTCCAACTTAAGTCAAGTTACTTCACTCATTTTGGTCTTTGCAGCTTTACCTGCAAACTGGTGATAATGGCACATGTCTCACAGTGCTATTAAGAAAATTAAGTAAGGGGATAAAAAACCGTAGCATAACTTTAGGCACCTATTAGGTACCAAATTTTTTAAAAAGTTGAATATGACTTTTAAAATTATTATTTAGCAAATGATGTGAGAAAATTTTAGCATAGTGGAATTTTCACTCCTTTAAGAAAATCTAGAAGTATTTTAGCCACTGAGATGTTAGAGTTAATAGACTGTGACATTAAATAAGTCACTTAATCACTCTATATCTTAATTTCCTCACTGGTAAAGTGAGGGAAAAAATAGTGCCTCCCTCATAGGTTATAAGGAGAAAGGAGGTTTCTAACCGTAAAATATATGGAGCAGGGCCTGACATATGCATTATATAATTATATAAGATTTACATAAGGACTATGGTATATATACGCATTGTATAATTACATACACATTATATAAGGATTTGTTAAATGAATGAATGAATTAAATACGGTAGAGGTTACACTACTCTTTTAGTAAATCTATGGTATAAGGAAACTGTTCATCGGTCGATGTAAGCCTTTTTTTTTTTTTTCGGTGCTTTTATGTTTTGTGTTTCTCGATTAAGAACTACTCTGCAAAACACACATCTCAATTACATACATTTATGATCTGACAGATAATGTTTATCTAGAGCAAGTGCAGTTTCTATACTAAAACCTCTATTTAAAGTATGATGCCATTGACATTATACAAATGATCAGGCCCTACCTCTGCACAACTGAATCAGAATTTACATTTCAACAGGTTTCCAGGCGTTTTGAATATACTGCTTTCAAGTATACTACATCACTGATAGTCCACATTCATAAAAAAAGAATACAAGTTTAGTGGGAATTCCTTAGTTGTCTAGTGGTTAGGGCTCCGTACTTCCACTGTAGGGGGCCTGGCTTCCATCCCTGGTAATTCATAAGAGAGTGCCATCTATTTTCACTTGGAAGAAAATTTTTGTTTAAACAGATAAAGCATACATGAATTAAAATCTTGTAATTTATAAGTAATTTCTTTTGACAAAAACATGATTTTTTTCAGTATTTTTCTTTTTTGTTTTTTCTCTGATTAGTGTAACAAAGTCAATGTCTTTTATTATGACTGGTAGCCATTTTTAAAGTCTTTTTTCTTTGGATTGTTTTGTGTTCTATTTTGTTTTAGTGAAGAAGCATTAGGGAAAACATCTTTGGGGTGGATCAACTTACTTTCATGTTTATGAGGTCATATATAATTGTAGGAATTGTAAGATTGAAGACCACTGGGAGAAAGAGCTGTCCAAAGGTGACTGAGTATTCTTTACAACAGAGCTTCTCGAAAGGAAAAAAATGATGGCAATATGTTAATAGGTTTGACAGCACTCTTGCCAATATTAACCCAGAGGTCACTGGTCCTCCGAGTGATGGAGTCTCTTACTTGAGATTTGAAAGGAAAGAAGTGTTCATGTTATTTGTCCATGGGAATCACATTATCCATTGGAATGCTTGTATTCTGAGCCTGTCAAAGCCTAGATATGTGGAGTCAGCCTAGCACTTGACTATTCGAAAACATGTGGCATAATATTATGACAAATCCCACCCACGTGCACACATGTAACCTATACTCCTCAGCAGCCATTGTAATGCAGGTCCTGTGCAATTTTGTGTTGTGCTGCTGAGGGTTCCATGAAGACATCTGTAACAAGTCTTGCTGATAACCTGACAGCTCCCTTGGATTTGAACATATCTCAGATACTTTGTGTTTTTACTTTCTCTTTTGAGAATTTGATTTTAGGGACAATTCATATTTCAGGAGAAATTTTGGTATAGTACACTTTGTCTATTTAAAACCAGGCCAGGCACCTTCAAATAATCAATTGTTACTGCTAGATGGTTGCAACATGGTAACGTGCTTTCAGGTTAAAGTTTTCAGAGAAGCTTTCAGGTCTCAGTTTTGAACTCCTGCAAAATATAGATAGGCTGTGGGGAGAGGGTGAGGGACTGAGGAAAAGACTAGCAATGAGCTACTCTGTATCACTCTGTATGCCCGCTCCTCTTCCCTGAAGAGTTAGCATAGATTCTTTGGCACCCTCTCCCGTCCCACCTTACTGCAAATGAGCACAAGCAGCCAAGAAAATACACCGACTCACACACACACACACACACACACACACACACACACAACAAAACACTCAGGAAAATCAGGGGAGAGGTAGCAGAGAGTCTCAGTGCTCCTAAATTATCTAGTAATAATAATAGTGATATATGTCTCATGTTATATGTATGTGTGTATGTTACATGTATGTGTACCATGTATAATGTTATAATTTTCGAATGTTATAAATATGAGAAAAGGCATCGAACTCACATAAGCCTGCATTTGAATTTTAACCCTTATATGATGTAACTATGAACACATGATTTACAGTTTTCTGAGCCTCAATTTCATTATCTTTCAAATGGTAATTCTACTAGATCTACTTCATGAGTCTAAAGAATGAAAAAATTGGGGCTTCCCTGGTGGCGCAGTGGTTGAGAGTCTGCCTGCCGATTCAGGGGACACGGGTTCATGCCCTGGTGTGGGAAGATCCCACATGCCGCGGAGCGGCTGGGCCCG
>NC_041214.2:119903295-119908536 GCF_002837175.3 Physeter macrocephalus | reverse complement strand
TGGTGTGGGAAGATCCCACATGCCGCGGAGCGGCTGGACCCGTGAGCCATGGCTGCTGAGCCTGTGCGTCCAGAGCCTGTGCTCCTCAAGGGGAGAGGACACAACAGTGAGAGGCCCGCGAAAAAAAAAAAAAAAAAAAAAAAAGAATGAAAAAATTGGATAAAGCACACTTAAATGAGATTTGAGATACAGATGCATTTGCTTAGATGATACTTTTTCTAAAGCACAGACCTCTTTAGCACAGACCAAGCCTTTCTTTTTTTCTCATGATTTATATGTTGGCTCAGAATACCTTCATGTTTGTCAAGGAACAAAAATGGTGTTCTTTTTAAGGGTTGATTAAGATATACATACAATGTTTGGTGAACTGGTGTGTGGCTAAGAAGTCGGTAAAGAAATAAGTTTTTATATAATATGAAACACCCCCAACCTTCACAATCACCAGAAATAATTCTCTCATAATGAGCTAGACTCAGCTAGAAGGCCAGTAGGTCAGAAGGATGTAAATGTTCCCGTTGCAGTTAAAAGGCTCACATTTGGATCTGGTCTGACCCATCCTGGTGTCACTATATGTCATCTGGTTTGACAGGGACTCTGGGTAAACCAGAAATTTCTCAGGTCAAGACTTCTTGCATAAGAGGTTTCTTTTTTTTTAAATCTTGTGTACTATGAGGATCAAGTGTATTAATGGTCAGGGCTTTCCAGCCCATTGGCACTGGCAAATCTGTAGCTTGAATTACAGTCATGGCTGTGGTTTTCCAGAAGTGCAGAACTTCTACTCAGCAGAATTTTAGCTCAGTAGAGATGGCAATGACTTTCCCATGTTAATGTCAGGTCTAATTTATAAACACAACACACCTTGGATATTGCCAAAATATCTGTTGGGAACTTGAAGGAGCATTTTTCACACAGCTTGAGTTTCTGCGTGACAATGAACTTATGGCATTAGATTTAATGGTTACTATGGCATTAATTGTATGGTTGTAAGCTAGTGAGAATTGAAAATATTTATATTTCTCGTATAATGTACCAAACATAATGCCTAGCATAGTAGTATTTAGTAAACTTGTTTATCATCAATGTTGATACTTTATCTTTCTAATATAATTAAGAGTAAAAACCTTCTTCAATTAAAAATAATTACCCTAAATAATGTTCAGTAATAGTAAGCTATAGTATTAGAATTTAATAACTGCTGTGTTGTAAATGCTAGATGCAACGAAAGGAATAATGTGATGCTCATAAAAATGCGAAATAATATAATTTTTTCTCCTTGTTTATAGTTGATAAAGTGCTTTTACGTACATAATGTTTCAATATTTTCAACAACCTTGAGTTAAGTATTACTTTCTACATTTTATACGTGAGACTCAGAATCATAGATAAGAAAATAGAAAAAAGATATTTTAAAATAGTTAAATAAAAAATAGTATATTAATCATACAGCAGGAAATATATGCATTTATGTACTTTCAAAATAAGCGAGGGTAAAAAGCATTACATCTAAAATTAAAAATATAAATTCAACTGATTTTTATTTCAATGTGGTCAACTTTTGTTTCTAAAAAACTGTCAGGGGTAAAACATGATTTAACAGTGTTTTACACTGTTTCACTGGTATTTCAAATTAATTGCACAGAAGCTACTAAATGGTTGAAAAATTAGCTGAATTGTAACAATAGGTGGATATATATTCATAATTATCTAGCAGATTTTCATTGGGTTCAAAGTTAAGTCTGGAGGAACCTTCAAGATGGTGGAGGAGTAAGATGTGGAGATCACTTTCCTCCCCACAAATACATGAAAAATACATCTATATGTGGAACAACTCCTACAGAACACCTACTGAATGCTGGCAGAAGATTTCAGACTTCCCAAAAGGCAAGAAACTCCCCACGTACCTGAGTAGGGAAAAAAAAAAAAAGGAAAAACAGAGACAAAAAAATAGGGACAGGACCTGCTCCAGTAGGAGGGAGCTGTGAAGGAGGAAAAGTTTCCACACTAGGAAGCCCCTTCTCCGGTGCAGACGGGGGATGGGTTAGGGGGAAGCATTGGAGCCATGGAGGAGAGCGCAGCAACAGGGGCACGGAGGACAAAGCGGAGAGATTCCCGCACAGAGGATCGCTAAATGGTTGAAAAATTAGCTGAATTGTAACAATAGGTGGATATATATTCATAATTATCTAGCAGATTTTCATTGGGTTCAAAGTTAAGTCTGGAGGAACCTTCAAGATGGTGGAGGAGTAAGATGTGGAGATCACTTTCCTCCCCACAAATACATGAAAAATACATCTATATGTGGAACAACTCCTACAGAACACCTACTGAATGCTGGCAGAAGATTTCAGACTTCCCAAAAGGCAAGAAACTCCCCACGTAACTGAGTAGGGAAAAAAAAAAAAAGGAAAAACAGAGACAAAAAATAGGGACAGGACCTGCTCCAGTAGGAGGGAGCTGTGAAGGAGGAAAAGTTTCCACACTAGGAAGCCCCTTCTCCAGTGCAGACGGGGGATGGGTTAGGGGGAAGCCTTGGAGCCATGGAGGAGAGCGCAGCAACAGGGGCACGGAGGATAAAGCGGAGAGATTCCCGCACAGAGGATCGGTGCCGACCAGCACTCACCAGCCTGAAAGGCTTGTCTGCTCACCCGCCGGGGTGGGTGGGGGCTGGGAGCTGAGGCTCGGGCTTCAGAGGTCAGATCCCAGGAAGAGGACTGGGGTTGGCTGTGTGAACACAGCCTGAAGGGGGCTAGTGCACCACAGCTAGACGGGAGGGAGTCTGGGAAAATGTCTGGAGCTGCCGAAGAGGCAAGAGACCATTGTTTCGGGGTGCGCGAGGAGAGGGGATTCAGAACACCGCCTAAACAAGCTCAGAGATGGGCGGGAGCCGACTATCAGTGTGGACACCACAGATGGTCATGAAACGCTAAGGCTGCTGTGGCAGCCACCAAGAAGCCTGTGTGCGAGCACAGGTCACTATCCCCACCTCCCCTCCCGGGAGCCTGTGCAGCCCGCCACTGGCAGGGTCCCGTGATCCAGGGACAACTTCTCTGGGAGAACACAGGCGCGCCTCAGGCTGGTGCAACATCACGGCGGCCGCTGCCGCTGCAGGATCGCCCTGCATCCATACCCCTCCCTCCCCCCGAGCCTGAGTGAGCCAGAGCCCCCGAAGCAGCTGCTCCTTTAACCCCGTCCTGTCTGAGCGAAGAACAGATGCCCTCAGGAGACCTACACGCAGAGGCGGGTCCAAATCCAAAGCTGAACCCCAGGAGCTGTGCAAACAAAGAAGAGAGAGGGAAATCTCTCCCAGCAGCCTCAGGAGTGGTGGATTAAATCTCCACAAATAACTTCATGTACCCTGCATCTGTGGAATACCTGAATAGACAACAAATCATCCCAAAATAGAGGCAGTGGACTTTGTGAGCAACTGTAGACTTGGGGTTTGCTTTCTTCATCTAATTTATTGCTGGTTTTATGTTTATCTTAGTTTAGTATTTAGAGCTTATTTTTATTGGTAGATTTGTTTACTGATTTGGTTGCTCTCTTCCTTTTTCTTTCATATGTATATTTTTTTCCTTTTTCTCTTTTTGTGAGTGTGTATGTGTACGCTTCTTTGTGTGATTTTGTCTGAAGAGTTTTGCTTTTACAATTTGTCTTAGGGTTCTATCTTTCCGTTTTTTTTTTTTTTTTTAGTATACTTTTTAGCGCTTGTTACCATTGGTGATTTTGTTTCTTCATTTGGTTGTTCTCTTCTTTCTTTCTTTCTTTTTTCTTATTAGTCTTTAATTTTTTTATTTTAATAATTTTTTTCAAATTTTCATAACTTCATTTAATTTTATTTTTTTCCTTCTTTCTTTTCTTTTCTCCCTTTTCTTCTGAGCCTTGGGGCTGACAGGGTCTTGGTGCTCCAGCTAGGTGTCAGGCCTGAGCCTCTGAGGTGGGAGAGCCAAGTTCAGGACACTGAACCACCAGAGACCTCCCGGCCTCACATAATATCAGTCAGCGAGAGCTCTCACAGAGATCTCCATCTCAGTGCTAGGACCCAGCTCCACTCAACAACCAGCAAGCTCCAGTGCTGGACACCCCATGCCAAAAAACTAGCAAGACATGAACACAACCCCAGCCATTAGCAGAGAGGCTGCCTAAAATCATAATAAGTTTACAGATACCTCAAAATACACCACTGGATGCGGTCCTGCCCACCAGAAAGACAAGATGAGGCCTCATCCACCAGAACACAGGCACCAGTCCCCTCCACCAGGAAGCCTACACAAGCCACTGAAGCAAACTTACTCATGGGGAGGCAGACACGAAAAATAATGGGAACTACAAACATGCAGTCCATGAAAAGGAGACCCCAAACACAGTAAGTTAAGCAAAATGAGAATCCAGAGAAATATGCATCAGATGAAGGAGCAAGGTGAAAAACCACCAGATTAAACAAGTGTGTCAGGCCTGAGCCTCTGAGGTGGGAGAGCCAAGTTCAGGACACTGAACCACCAGAGACCTCCCGGCCTCACATAATATCAGTCAGCGAGAGCTCTCACAGAGATCTCCATCTCAGTGCTAGGACCCAGCTCCACTCAACAACCAGCAAGCTCCAGTGCTGGACACCCCATGCCAAAAAACTAGCAAGACATGAACACAACCCCAGCCATTAGCAGAGAGGCTGCCTAAAATCATAATAAGTTTACAGATACCTCAAAATACACCACTGGATGCGGTCCTGCCCACCAGAAAGACAAGATGAGGCCTCATCCACCAGAACACAGGCACCAGTCCCCTCCACCAGGAAGCCTACACAAGCCACTGAAGCAAACTTACTCATGGGGAGGCAGACACGAAAAATAATGGGAACTACAAACATGCAGTCCATGAAAAGGAGACCCCAAACACAGTAAGTTAAGCAAAATGAGAATCCAGAGAAATATGCATCAGATGAAGGAGCAAGGTGAAAAACCACCAGATTACACAAGTGAAGAAGAAATAGGCAGTCTACCTGAAAAAGAATTCAGAGTAATGACAGTAAAGGACTATAAGCCAATAAAATGAACACCCTGGTAGAAATGGACACATTCTTAGATAAGCACAACCTTCCGAGACTGACTCAGGAAGAAATAGAAAATATAAACAGACAAATCACAAGCACTGAAATTGAAACTGTGATTAAAAATCTTTCAACAAACAAAAGCTCAGGACCAAATGGCTTCACAGGCAAATTCTATCAAACATTTAGAGAAGAGC
>NC_041214.2:119901263-119902877 GCF_002837175.3 Physeter macrocephalus | reverse complement strand
CACATTAAAAGGATCATACACTATGAACAAGTGGGGTTTATCCCAGGAATGCAAGGATTCTTCAATACATGCAAATCAATCAATGTGAAAAACCATATTAAAAAATTGAAGGATAAAAACCATATGATCATCTCAATAGATGCAGAAAAATATTTCGACAAAATTCAACACCTATTTATGATAAAAACCCTCCAGAAAGTAGGCATAGAGGGAACTTACCTCAACATAATAAAGGCCATACATGACAAACCCACAGGCAGCATCGTTCTCAATGGTGAAAAACTGAAACCATTTCCACTAAGATCAGGAACAAGACAAGGTTGCCCACTCTCACCACTCTTTTTCAAAATAGTTTTGGAAGTTTTAGCCACAGCAATCAGAGAAGAAAAAGAAATAAAAGGAATCCAAAATGGAAAAGCAGAAATAAAGCTGTCACTGTTTGCAGATGACATTATACTATACATAGAAAATCTTAAAGACACTACCAGAAAAATACTAGAGCTAATCAATGAATTTGGTAAAGTGGTAGGATAAAAAATTAATGAACAGAAAACTCTTGCATTCCTATACACTAATGATGAAAAATCTGAAAGAGAAATTAAGGAAACATGCATATTTACCATTGAAACAAAAACAATAAAATACCTAGGAATAAACCTACCTAAGGAAACAAAAGACCAGTATGCAGAAAACTATAAGACACTGATGAAAGAAATTAAAGATGATACAAACAGATGGAGAGATATACCATGTTTTTGGATTAGAAGAACCAACATTGTGAAAATGACTATACTACCCAAAGCAATCTACAGATTCAATGCAATCCCTATCAAACTACCAAAAGCATTTTTCACCAAACTAGAACAAAAAAAAATTCACAGTTTGATACTATACATAGAAAATCTTAAAGACACTACCAGAAAAATACTAGAGCTAATCAATGAATTTGGTAAAGTGGTAGGATAAAAAATTAATGAACAGAAAACTCTTGCATTCCTATACACTAATGATGAAAAATCTGAAAGAGAAATTAAGGAAACATGCATATTTACCATTGAAACAAAAACAATAAAATACCTAGGAATAAACCTACCTAAGGAAACAAAAGACCAGTATGCAGAAAACTATAAGACACTGATGAAAGAAGGCAAGACACTATAAAACTCTTAGGGGAAAATATAGGCAGTAAACTCTATGACATAAATCACAACAACATCCTTTTGACCCACTTCCTAGAGTAAGGGAAATAAAAACAAAAATAAACAAATGGGACCTAATGAAACTTAAAAGCTTTTGCACAGCAAAGGAAACCATAAACAAGATGAAAAGACAGCCCTCAGAATGGGAGAAAATATTTGCAAATGAAGCAACTGACAGAGGATTAACCTCCAAAATTCAGAAACAGCTCGTGCAGCTTAATATTAAAACAACAAATAACCCAATCCAAAAATGGTCAGAAGACCTAAATAGACATTTGTCCAAAGAAGATATACAGATTGCCAACAAACACATGAAAAGATGCTTAACATCACTAATCATTAGAGAATTACAAATCAAAACTACAATGTGGTATCACTGCACACTGGTCAGAATGGGCATCATCAAAAAATCTAC
>NC_041214.2:119895783-119901253 GCF_002837175.3 Physeter macrocephalus | reverse complement strand
AAAATGGATTAAAGACCTAAATGTAAGGCAAGACACTATAAAACTCTTAGGGGAAAATATAGGCAGTAAACTCTATGACATAAATCACAACAACATCCTTTTGACAAATTGATACAGCCACTATGGAGAACAGTATGGAGGTTCCTTATAAAACTAAGAATAGAACTACCTTACGACCCAGCAATCCCACTACCGGGCATATACCCTAAGAAAACCATAATTCAAAAAGAGTCATGTACCACGATATTCATTGCAGCTCTATTTACAATAGCCAGGAGATGGAAGCAACCCAAGTGTCCTTTGACAGATGAATGGATAAAGAAGATGTGGCACATATATACAATGGAGTATTACTCAGCCATAAAAAGAAATGAAATTGAGTTACTTGTAGTGAGTTGGATGGACCTCGAGAGTGTCATACAGAGTGAAGTAAGTCAGAAAGAGAGAAACAAATACCGTATGCTAACACATATACGTGGAATCTGAAAAAAAAAAAATGTTCTGAAGAACCTAGGGGCAGGACAGGAAGAAAGTCACAGACGTAGAGAATGGATTTGAGGACACCAGGAGGGGGAAGGGTAAACTGGGACAAAGTGAGATAGTAGCATGCACATATATACACTACCAAATGTAAAATAGCTAGTGACAAGCAGCCGCATAGCACAGGGAGATCCAGTAAAGATGTTAAAAAAAAAAAGTTAAGTCTGATCTTCCTTAATACCTTCATAAATAAGGAAACAAATATAACCAGGACTTCTCAACTGGAAGGTGTTGCTAAATCTAGTCAAGTCCTAAAGAAATATAGATAGAAAGGAATTTACTCTAGGGAAACAGTAAAATGACCTATAATCGAATATGCATTAGTGTACTTGAAAAATAAAATGAAATGAAGCCTAAACAAATATTTAGTGGAATAGTGTATAGAAGTTTTCAAATGTAAAGCAACATAAATATATGTTTGTAAAGTATGGTAGAAACAAAACAGAGCTGGTATAACAATTTTCCTGCAAATAAGACCCTTTCAGCACATCTACATGCTTCATGTGTGTAAATAGACACCTATTAATTGTGATGGGTTTATTGTGTTTTTATTATTTTGAGGCCAACCGTGAAAACATATTTTATTCTAATACTGGGGGACAAAAAGAAGGATGTGATCCAAAAAGAAAAAACTAACATAATCCTTTTACGTAGTGAACTGACTTTGGCTATTTGATTATTTCTTAAAGAAGTCAATATGCATTAAGCTAACCACACACTTATTTAGTTATAGCAGAAAATAGCAGCACATGCTCTTGAAAATAACTGTATCAACAGAGAAAGATAATCATCGTGATAGTAAATAATAACCCAAGTGACAGATTTCAATTCTCAGTGAGACTTGATTTTGCTTGATGTTACACTATTTAATTCTTACTTCTTAGATACATAATTTAAGTATTTTGAAAATGCTATTCCAGCAAAATCTGTTAATAGTCAATAATCCAATGATTTCTTAAACTACAGTACAATTTACTCTAGAGCTACTTAATGACTTTTCCTAATGAAAACTTTCCACTCATTATTCACTTAGCTCTCTTCATTTGTTAAAATTGATAAAAATCTACTGGGAAGGGACTTTTGCAACATTTATGTTTACTTTGCACCTAAACCAGGGATCAGCAAACTTTTTTCTATAAAAGGCCAAACAGTAAGTATTTCAAAGAATGTGCAGGTCCTAGAGTCTCTGTCCCAGCTACTCAACTTTATCAGCCTAGTGCAAAAACAACTGTAGACAATATGCAAATGAATAAGGATGGCTGAATTCCAATATAGCTTAATTTATGTCTGGACTTGGAATGCAGGCCATAGTTCGCTGACTCATGACCTAGATTATTGTCAATTCTTAAAATAACAATTACAATAAGAAAAATCTTTAAAGAAATGTAGATCCCAAATAGTATCAGACAATAGGTATAATATGTGCTAAAATCCACAATGTAACAATAAAATGATCAGAATTGTGTCTGAGAAAATCAGCTTAGTTATAGCTTTTTTGGACTGGTTTATTAGAGAGCAAGGTGGAAGAACTAAGTCAAACATTAAAGTAATGCCAATTAAGCACCTATTTAATTCTTTTTTCTTATTATGCTATTGTGTGATGTCAAAAGGAAACATGAAATATTTTCCTTGGTCAGGAGTTGATTTCAGTCTAGTCTGATGCCAGAATTTCAAAATTGAGTTAGTATGCTGATAAGTGCCATAAAACTCCATAATCCCCACTCTCAAGAACCTTTTTGTTTGTTTGTTTTTTTAAGATGCATTTTAAGTTATGTGCTAAAAAACTCTGCAACATTTTTCCTCATTATTTGGCATACTTTGTCCTTCGAACAACCAAAGAAGAGTTGTAGACATTCTGCTATTTGACACTTTTAGAGCATACAATATAAAACTGACCCTTTCATACACTGTTGAATAAATACATTACAAGTTCTGCATTTGTCTCCAACATACAGACTAACTTCACAAGATGTGTGAATTTAGATTTAGTAATGTAGCAAAAGGTTTTGATAGCAGAAAAAAATGAAAGAAAATCCTGAGAGCAGTCATTCAATATATCTAAATCCTGTCCATCCTTCAAACCAATATCAAATTCTATCTTTTCAAGCAAGTATCTATTAACTATCCCAGACTTTATGGATTGCATTAGAACATAACTGAATTAGGAAATAATCTAACCCATCTATTCATGAACATAAAACTATTAGAACAACTTAATTAATTAGTATGTGATAACTAGATTAGCATGTACAAACATCTGGGTTCTGTTTGTTATTTTTTCTTTAATAATTATTGACTACACAACTTCCTCACCTTTCACTTTAATTTCAAGATTACCTCTGTAATTGTCAGGGAAATAATACAGTTGTAAAAACACACAAAGTGTATTGGAAGGAAAAAAAGGACCAAAATAACCAAACTAAGCATAATGAGCTGAACTCCTTTTTAAAAATTATATTATAAATATTCTCCTAGTTTTTAAAATATATAATTGTATAACCATCTTTAATGATTGTTTATTATTCAATTATTTGAATATCACATTATTTAAGCAATGCCCTTTATTTATTATTAACCATTTATTTATTTAAAATAATTGGCCATGCTGTGTGGCTTGCGGGATCTTAGTTCCCCAACCAGGGATTGAACCCAGTGCTCAGCAGTGAAAGCGTGAAGTCCTAACCACTGGACTTCCAGGGAATTCCCTATTGTTGACCATTTATGATGTTTGATTTTTCAGCTAGAGAAGCAATCCTGCTATAAACAACCCTTGTTTTTACAATGCCTATAATTTATTTAAAAACATTTTCTTACTGTATTAATTTTCTCTTGCTGATGTAACAAATTATTACAACTTTAATGACTTAAGACAAATGTATTAGCTTGCAATTCTGTAGGCTGGAAGTTCAACAAGAGTCTAAAATTAAGACTAAAATTAAGATGAGCAAAAATTAAGATGTTGGCAGGGACATGCTCCCTTCTGGGGACTCCAGGGGAAAACATACTTTCTTGATTTTTCCAGCTTCTAGAGGCCACCCACATTCCTCGGCTTGTGGCATCCTTCCTCCATCTTTAAAGCCAGGAATATAGCACCTCTCTGACCATTCTGCTCTAGTCATGTGTCCCTCTCTCTGACCACATTTTAAGATAGGTTTTCCAGTTTTAAGGACCCATAGGATAGATTGGGTCCACCTGGATATCCAGGGTACTCTCCCCATCTCAAATTTCCTAATCTTCATCATCTCAGCAAGGTCCCTTTTGCCATGAAAGGTAACATATTTATTCATAGGTTCTAGAATTAAGACTTGAACATATTTGGGGAGCCATTGTTCTGCCACCACACTTATACATAGTAAGAAAATTATGTATTCTTATCTAAGTCAACATCCAGGTTATAAACAAGAAAGCTCTGAGTCAGCTAGCATCCATCAGGAAATACATGATCTAAGGCTGATGTTTGTTAATCATCCTGCCAGATCCAAAGCGGGTTTTTACTTCCAGAACTAGTGGTTTGTTAATTACAATTGTGAATGTTAGTGTCAAACACTCATTTGTGAATATCTAACATTTAACTGGTAAGGGTCAGCATTACCACAAAGTAAAGATTCCACTTCTTATATTCTTAATAAAGTTTAACACACATCACTCACAAAAGTGTGTATATGCATTTGCATGCTTATGTGCATGTGAGTAAAATGAGTGGACTGAGAACTGCAGTTGGCTCCTTGTGTTGCAGAACAGGAAAAATGAAAGCTATTTCATAAGCCTAGTGAAATCAGTAGAAGTAAAAGTGGCAATGAGAATATAGCCTCAAAGACATTTCTAGAAATTTGGGATAAACATATATGCATAGGGGTATAAAATAGGAATTTGACCCAATTTCATCTAGATCTTAGGCTTCATGGCAGATAATTGGTTTAAACATCTTAGGTGTTTGCCGTGCTTGAAAATCACCAGAGCTTTCATATTATGTAATTCAGAGCAAAGCTATGGAGCATGACTGTAAAACTCATGACACTTCAACTGATCGAATGATGACTGTTTCTAAGGATGAGACCCATGTAACTCAGAGCTGAGAAGTTACTATACATTTGTATTAGTCAGCTTGGGCTTCCATAACAATATACCACAGACTGAGTGTTCTAAGCAACAGAGATTTATTTTCTCGCAGTTCCAAAGAAAAGAAGTCTATGACTAGGGTGCCAGCACGGTAGGCTTCTGGTGAGAACTCTTCCTGGCTTACAGGTTGCCATCATCTTGCTGTGTGCCCACATGACCTCTTCTTTGTGAGCTTGATAAAATATGGTATAGCTATATTATGAAATATTATTCAACAATAAAAAGGAACAAAGCATTAATACATGCTACAACATGGACAAACCTTGAAAACATTATGCTAACTGAAAGAAGCCAGACACAAAAGAACAATATCATGTAATTCCATTTACATAAAATGTTCAGCATAAGCAAATCCATAGAGATAGAAAGTAGGTTAGTGACTGCCATGGGCTGGAGGGGAGGACGGAAGTGAATGCTAAATGGTATGGGGTTTCTTTCCAGGGTGATGGAAAGATTCTGAAATTAAATTGGGATGATGTCTCACAACGCTGAGTATATGAAAGACCAATGAAACGTACACTTTAAACAAGTGTGCTGTAAGGTATGAGAATTCTATTTCAATAAAACTCTTTATAAAAAACAAAACAACTTCTTGACCAGTCCTCTGCCACCATAATAAACCATCTCCTTAGCCTGACCTTTTGGTTTCCTAGTCCAGAGCCTCAGGAAACTAGACAGCCTGCCACTTTGTCAATACTCCCAGCACAGATGCAGAAACCGAAGATAGTCTGTTAAAAATTCTTCCCGGGCTTCCCTGGTGGCCCAGTGGTTGAGAGTCCGCCTGCCGATGCAGGGGATACGGGTTCGTGCC
>NC_041214.2:119889156-119895698 GCF_002837175.3 Physeter macrocephalus | reverse complement strand
CCCGTGAGCCATGGCCGCTGAGCCTGCGCGTCCGGAGCCTGTGCTCCGCAACGGGAGAGGCCGCAGCAGTGAGAGGCTCGCGTACCGCAACAAAAAAAAAAAAAAAAAAAAAAAAAAATTCTTCCAGTCATTAGACAATTTCGGGAAGAATTTGGTTCCCATGGCTGCCTGGGCAAAGGTACTTCCTGTGAAGAATATTTTCGATAATGGAGTGTAAATAATTAAGAATGCACCAGACGTTTGTTTTCTCTTTGGATGGGAATTATTCAGGACCCCTGTGTTTAGAACACAACCCTGCAGCAGTATGACATGCCAAGGATGCCTGTGTGTGAAGCTCCATGTTTTATGCACCCCACCAGGCCAAATCAAGTTCAGGCAGTGAAGCCCGAGAAAGCTCTTCTAAACTGTTGATTCTAAAGGACAAATTTTGATCAACTCTGTTAGGGAAAAGAATCAACTATTTTTCTAGTCTCTCTATAGAAACAGACATTATAAAAATATGAAGAGTAACCAAAGATTATGGAACCTAATAATGTGGGAAAAATATTAGGAAAATAATTAGGAAATTAATTACTCAGAATGTTATGGTATGTTTGATTTTGTGTTGTCTATAGTATTTATCAGCATTTTAAATTTAGCAATTTGTAGTGAATTTTTAATTTTAAATATATATTCACAATTACATACATAGTATTATAGCTAAATGAATATGTTTGGCTTCAATCTAATCTTTCTTGATCTTGCTTGTTACATATGACTCCCTGTCTTCTTTTCCCCATGGTCACTTTTAACAAGAACATTTTAAAATCTTTCTACCTTTCCTTCAGTTGTGATGGTGATGGCTTTGACTCAAAATTAATTCGTTGCTTAAACCAAATGCCTCCTTCACCTGTTACTTTTAACACGTAATATTCACGTGCATTTTCCAACTGCATTCATGGTTTGCTACTGTTTCCTACTAGTAGTAACATTTGACATTCTATAACCTTTGGCATCTTCCATGAATTTTTCCGTGACCTCTCTGCAGACAGGTACACATTCTGGCTGCTAATCCAGACACAAAGCAGCCTTGTATTATCACTACAGAATAGGAAATCAAGTTGTGAAAGAGTGACATTGCACACTGTCACTTGTTCTGGTCGGTAAATTATGACCAATACCATAACACAGAGTTACATGCATTTAATCTACTGACCTTACAATCAGTTCCTCCACCTCAGGCAATACAGCACAGTAACATCATGCACAGTATAATCTTCCTGTAGATCATAGATTTCAAAAGGGACAGATTTAAAAAACAACAAAAGTGAAACACTTACACAGCAATTGGTTTGGGGAAGCTGTATTTGAAATGCAGGCATGATTCTTCGAGTCAAGATAGGGAAAGACAAATTTTTATGTTTTCCCTTTCCCTAATCTGTCACAGGCCAATAATCAGGTTAATAGCTATAGAAAAAGCTATCTTGTCAAAGTAAACTGAACTTTCATCACAACTAGGTCCCACCATCAATGAATTGTCAAAAAATGGCAAGGAAAAGAAAAAGATTCTCTAACGATCTTTCTTTTTATCTTGTGGAGCACCTGCTGCCCCAGATGATGGCACACTGACTGACAGCAGGTAGTTTCTAAAGAAAAACCAGCTACTTTTCTCCCCCAGGCTCCTCGTGGAGCCGGTGGCATGGGATTGTTCAGTTGGAAAAGTCAATAGAGCCTGCTGTCAACACAATGCGCCAATGAGCATTTTTGAAGGCTCTGCCTTCTTGATGCTTAGCTGTCAGGAACCTCGCTTTTAAATAGATTTCAGTGTCAATATGTGCTGCTTCCCACTAATGTTAAGAAATGGCCACAAAGAGCAGGATCTGATGCTGTGTCAGGATGTTGGCAGTGCAGATACTTATTGGCTTCCCACGCAACAGGAAACATCTTTAGAAAGTGAGAAGGCTTGGATGAAAAGGACACTCATCTTCTTTCTTGAAGTTTTCTCATTATCACCAGGTTATATATATAAATATATATGAGAGAGAATGACTAGACATACACTCAAAATGTATTCATTGGCCTAGATCTTGAGTGTCTATACTATTGAGCGATTGCAATGGCAGACTAAGGGCTACACATGATAGTTTCAACATTTTATAACACATGAGCTATTACAGAGACAGAAACATTAGGCTTTCAATTCCTCCGGACTATATGGTTTTTCCTGTTTGAAATAAGCACCATTCCGTCTACGAACATGCTTCCCTCAAATTCATGTGTGGATAGAATTGTTTGGAGAGAATACACAATTTTGCAGGTTTAGTTCTTATTCTATACAGATTGGTCAATTTAAATTGGTCTCGTGTTTTTAAAAGGTAGATCAAACTAATGAAATACAACTTGAGATGATCTTAGCATGACCTTCTCTGCATCTCAATATTATTATGAACATTTACTGAAAAAATGAACTTATATTCATTTATTCTTTCTTTTCTATCACAAAATGTTTTAAATACCTTTAAAACACTGTATACCTCATGGTATTGAGAGATAATTTCTTTACTAACCAAGAGTTTAAATTCTAGTATCTAGCTGGGGCCAGAGGGATACAAAAATTAAAGTAAGAATTATAACAGGAATATAGCAGTAGCAATGGGGAGTAAACAATTGATTAATTTTGGTTGGAAGCATCTTTGTGAAGGAAGCATCTTTTAATCTGAGCTTACAAAGATGAGCAGAATGTTTGTAGCTGGAATTGGGGTGAGGGTTGGTATGAAAAGTATTCCATATTGAGAAACTGGTATGAACACTGAAGTTATAAATAGCTGGCAAGTTAGAAAAATCAGAGGTCATTCATGGCTATGCATGTATGTGAAGCAGGGAGGGAAATGACCATGCAGTAGAATCAGTAAATGAAATAGAACCAATAACTTATTCTCTGAGAGTCTTTATTAAGCATGGTATATATAATTATCACTTTTAAACTTGTTCATTTATTTATTTTTTTTAAACAATATCTGTTGAAGTCCTATCATTGGGTAGGTTTTGTTTTAGGTACTGGGGATACAGCAGTGAAAAAGTATATTCTTTTTTGGTCAACATTTTAGTAGACGGAGACAGAAGGTAAATGAATAAAAAGGTATATACATATCAAGTGGGATTACCTGCAAAGAAGATTAAAAAGTTAGGTAACAAGATACAGATTGAGAGGATGGATAGGGAATGGTACTATTAAATACTGTGGTTAGAGCAGACCTCTCTAATGATGACAGTTGAGCTAAGATCTAAAAATGATAAAGTTTATTCAGAAATAAGGGGAAACATGTTCCACGCAGAAAGAACAGTAAGTGCCAAGGCCCTGAGGTGGGAGTAACCAATCAAAGGCACCAATCAAAAGGTCACCTTTTGCAGTTTTCTTATCAAATGAAAATGTACCATTACATAATCTCTAGGGTCTGTGGAGCAGTGTTCAGTTTGTAAAGGTTTCTGCGAGAAGCAACATGATGCAGTAAGAACGACTGAAATTTGTGGGTTTTAAGAAAAGGGAAGCTTCTATTTTTCCATAAAATAATATTTTTTTAACAGCTCTGAAAATGAGATGGAACTTTGTGTTACAGCACAGGGATACATTTTTAATTTTTTTTCCTCTGCTTGAGCATAAATTATTTAGGGTTATATTACCCATAGTCATATAATTTCATACTCTCAGCACTTCAGTTCTATTTAACTCTCTGGGTGATTGTGTTTGTTATTTTAAAAGTTTATACGGGGCTTCCCTGGTGGCGCAGTAGTTGAGAGTCCGCCTGCCAATGCAGGGGACACGGGTTCGTGCCCCGGTCCGGGAGGATCCCACATGCCGCGGAGCGGCTGGGCCCGTGAGCCATGGCCGCTGAGCCTGCGCGTCCAGAGGCTGTGCTCCGCAACGGGAGAGGCCACAACAGTGAGAGGCCCGCGTACCGCAAAAAAAAAAAAAAGTTTATACGGAAAGAAACATAATGGTAGAAGCGCTTTCAAGTAGGAAAAAATAATGAATAAATTTGAATAATTGGCAAAAATATTTTACCTTTGTTTAGTTTTTACTTCCTTTTAAAGAATAAGAAAAACTTACAAACATGCCATCATTTTGAATCTTTTGTCAGCGCATGCCAACTCTATAAAGTATGGGTACTGTGGAACAATGCACCCTGGAAGGTTCAATAGCTTCCCTAGGTACAAAAAAAAAAATGAGAAAGCAAAAGGTCACTGTGCAATTAAGATTCCCAGCACAGAGAGTTCATGCTTTACCAAGGATAAATTTCAACATATTCACAAACTGAGTCAAATTAATAGACATTTTTCTTTCACAAGATAATAAATGGTGGTATTTGTTACATATTCCCCATGGTATTTTACAGATTAGTAGCAAAAGTTTAAAATGATACAGTTTGCTATGTCTTTGAAGTTTTGTTTTGCCAAAACCTAATGGCTCATATTTATGTGTTATCGAGAATACTTAATATTTGAGGCATTTCTAATTTGGGTAAAGTCTAGTACCTTTCAACGAAGGTCACTACTATTCGTTGACAGATTGTTCCTGTAAATCTCCTAGCAGGAGGCTAATACTCTTAGCAGATCATCAGCATCAGGCAGAGCCGACTAGAATAGCAGAGCAAATACTGGACCCTCATAAGGTCTGAGATGCTCCAGTCAAGGACGCTTTATGTGATGTAAGTGTTCCTAGGATAGCCAACATAAGATTAAGCATTACATCGTTAAATAAAAATGCACTCCACACCTCTCTTCATTAGAAGGGAAGAAGTATGTTGATGTAGACCCACATTACTGCCCAATGAGTAGAAATTCATTTGCTGTTTTAATCTGAATTAGAGAGTGACATTTCCATCCAAGGAAATAGAGTATTCCCATAACAGGACAGAATGCAAACATAGCAGGGAGGGAAAGCACACAGATTCTACAAAGAGGAGTGTACCCACGTTAGAGAGACGGGTGCACCCTGGGGTTGAGAGCAGCAGGTATTTTGCAATTTATCAACAGAAGCAAACCCCAAGAGGAAAGAAAGATTGCTAAAGACTTGACGCTTGAAGCAAAACTTGGGCAACGATTAGCCAAAGTTGAGACCAAGTCAAATCTCCAAGGACTAAGAAGGCCCCTGATTAAGAAATTGATTAATTTTAGCAGAGGAAAAGGGAAAGAACAGCATGGGACCGAATGGAAAATGGGCCCAAACTATGGGAAAAAAACGGAGTGAACCTTAAAAAACTAAATGTAATTACTATATCTTTAGGAGAAGCCAGAAGTTGACATCAGAAATCTATTTTGTAGACAGTATAGTATTTGTAGTTGAGTGTTTTCCTGCTTAGGTAGGGGTGTATATGTTTCTTATTCAGGAAACTTGATAGCATCCTGAGTAAGAGTCCTCCTTCGGATGTTATCGTACATAGGAATTTAGGCTACGTGGACCCACAATCATTTTTCTGGCTCCTAAAGAGGAGTAATGTAAACATAGATTATCTCAGCAAAGGCTTAATCATGTGTGTAGTTTCTATCTAAATCAGGCTATAAAGAACTTGTCTCTACAACTCATAATTATTTGGAAAATATGAATAGAGAAGCATTAGGGACAATGATGTAAAATTCATCCCTACCTCTTAGCTTCTAACTAATTTAGGATATTCTCATTCATTCAATCTTCATTTACATATTAATTCTGTAAATATATTTATGAGTCACTTCGTTAAATTCTTCATAATATATGACAATATATGAAACAGAAAGTGCCACCAGGATATTATATTCAATAATTTATGAATGTCATAGATATAAAAATTGCTCATGAAGAAAATTTTAATTGGTATTTCTAAATATAGAACTATCCATAAAGAGAATATAAGAAATAAGTATAGACAACCTGGAAGAAATGGACAAAATCTTAGAATGCACACGCTGCCGAGACTGAACCAGGAAGAAATAGAAAATATGAACAGACCAATCACAAGCACTGAAATTGAAACTGTGATTAAAAGTCTTCCAACAAACAAAAGCCCAGATGGCTTCACAGGCAAATTCAAATTCTATCAAACATTTAGAGAAGAGCTAACACCTATCCTTCTCAAACTCTTCCAAAAGATAGCAGAGGGAGGAACACTCCCAAACTCATTCTATGAGGCCACCATCACCCTGATACCAAAACCAGACAAAGACATCACAAAGAAAGAAAACTACAGACCAATATCACTGATGAACATGGATGCAAAAATCCTCAACAAAATACTAGCAAACAGAATCCAACAGCACATTAAAAGGATCATACACCATGATCAAGTGGGGTTTATCCCAGGAATGCAAGGATTCTTCAATATACGCAAATCAATCAACGTGATACACCATATCAACAAACTGAAGGAGAAAAACCATATGATCATCTCAATAGATGCAGAGAAAGCTTTTGACAAAATTCAACACCCATTTATGATAAAAACCCTGCAAAAAGTAGGCATAGAGGGAACTTTCCTCAACATAATAAAGGCCATATATGACAAACCCACAGCCAACATCATTCTCAA
>NC_041214.2:119888336-119888897 GCF_002837175.3 Physeter macrocephalus | reverse complement strand
TGAAAATGACTCTACTACCCAAAGCAATCTACAGATTCAATGCAATCCCTATCAAACTACCACTGGCATTTTTTACACAACTAGAACAAAAAATTTCCCAATTTGTATGGAAACACAAAAGACCCCAAATAGCCAAAGCAATTTTGAGAACGAAAAATGGAGCTGGAAGAATCAGGCTCCCTGACTTCAGACTATACTACAAAGCTACAGTAATCAAGACAGTATGGTACTGGCACAAGAACAGAAATATAGATCAATGTAACAGGATAGAAAGCCCAGAGATAAATCCACACACATATGGTCAACTTATCTTTGATAAAGGAGGCAAGAATATACAGTGGAGAAAGGACATCCTCTTCAGTAAGTGGTGCTGGGAAAACTGGACTGGTACTTGTAAACGTACGAAATTAAAACACTCACTAACACCATACACAAAAATAAATTCAAAATGGATTAAAGACCTAAATGTAAGGCCAGACACTATCAAATTCTTAGAGGAAAACATAGGCAGAACACTCTATGACATAAATCACAGCAAGATCATTTTTGACCCACCTCCTA
>NC_041214.2:119858418-119887730 GCF_002837175.3 Physeter macrocephalus | reverse complement strand
ATGTGGCACATATATACAATGGAATATTACTCAGCCATAAAAAGAAATGGAACTGAGTTATTTGTAGTGAGGTGGATAGACCTAGAGTCTGTCATACAAGTGAAGTAAGTCAGAAGGAGAAAAACAAATACCATATGCTAACACATATATACGGAATCTAAGAAAAAAAATGTCATGAAGAGACTAGGGGTAGGACGGGAATAAAACACAGACCTACTAGAGCATGGACTTAAGGATATGGGGAGGGGGAAGGGTAAGCTGGGACGATGTTAGAGAGTGGCAGGGACATATATACACTACCAAACGTAGGGTGGATAGCTAGTGGGAAGCAGCTGCATGGCACAGGGAGATCAGCTAGGTGGTTTGTGTCCACCTAGAGGCTTGGGATAGGGAGTGTGGGAGGGAGGGAGACGCAAGAGGGAAGAGATATGGGAACATATGTATATGTATAACTGATTCACTTTGTTGTAAAGCAGAAACTAGCACACCATTGTAGAGCAATTATACCCCAATAAAGATGTTTTAAAAAAAAAAATAGGTATAGGGACTTCCTTGGCAGTCCAGTGGTTAGGACTCTGCACTTCCACTGCAGGGGGCGCAGGTTCCATCCCTGCTCAGGGAAATAAGATCCCACACTCTGTGTAATGTGGACCAAAAAAAAAAAAAAAAAAGAAATTGGTATAATTACAGTCTGGTCAATAGGAGGGAGTATGAACATTAAAATCAGGTACACATGATTGCTAATTTATGATATACCATTTGGTAAATATCTATCTAGTTATCATAAATAACTTGATTATTTCTACTAATAATTACAAATTAGTCTGGGGCTCAGTGTTCAGATCTATACAGTGGGCATAATACCTCCTCACAATGCTATCAAATGGTTAAATGAACTAAGGGAGGAACGTGTTGACGAGAGCTCCTGGTAAATATCAGCATAGCAAGGGTTGGTACTTGTTACTGTAGAAAGCATAGAAAAAAATCCCAGATGATTTAAGGTTTGTTGCAACTACACCTTTTAATTGGTTCTTAGGCTCTGATGAAAAAATTTCCTATAATACTTGTCTCAACATGTAGTTTAAAATTAAAATACTACTGATAATTATGAAAATAAAAATAGCAGTTATAGAACATTGACTCTTCCAGCCCCTATGTTGTATCATGTCAAGTAACACAGTGTGTGTGTGTGTGTGTGTGTGTGTGTGTGTATGTTCATCACAACACTGAAAAGGAGGCATTGTCCTTGGAATTTTACAGATAATACTTGTCTCAACATGTAGTTTAAAATTAAAATACTACTGATAATTATGAAAATAAAAATAGCAGTTATAGAACATTGACTCTTCCAGCCCCTATGTTGTATCATGTCAAGTAACACAGTGTGTGTGTGTGTGTGTGTGTGTGTGTGTGTGTGTATGTTCATCACAACACTGAAAAGGAGGCATTGTCCTTGGAATTTTACAGATGAGGAAACAGATGTCCAGATAGATCCATGCACTTGCCCCACATTTCAAATCTAATAAATGGCACAGTCAGGAAAAATAAAAATAAAAGAAGTATAGACATATAATATGCCTTCAAGCATTTTAAATAAACATCATGTAAATGTACCTGATTAATATAATCATAACACATATTTTTGTAATAAAAATAAAATGTGAAACATTAGAAAAATAAATATATATTTTATTTTAATAAATGTGTGTATATATTTGTAAATATACATAAAGATTTTCTATCAAACGAACATCTTTTAGGCAATTATTTAAGTCATTATAAATGAATGATTTCACATAATAAAGCTACCCTTTTTATCATTTCTATTTGTGGGGTGTAAAATTTTTATAGATCAAATACATGAAAAATGGTTTAACATTGTTCATCTCATTACTCCCCCTCCCACCCCATGGCTGATAATGTAACTTATCTATTAAAAAGTAATTTGAAAGACAAGAATATGAAATAGGCAGTCAGTAGTTTGAACTCTACATTCGCAATGCATTTCAGAACTACAAAGTATATGTTTAAGTGTTTAATAAAAAAGGCCAATATCAATATAAAAATAAAAACAAAATGAGGTACACCTTTACTAGAAGCATAAGCTAAATTTAAGTGCTGCTTTTTTATCAGCTGTTTCTACTTAATGTTATAAATATGGGAATAGAATGATAGTATATTTCCTCTGCTCTGTCACAAGTGCAGTATGAAGACTGAATTAATAAATCAAAAATAATAACAGGCATGTTCTATTGTCTCAGTAACAGAAATCTGCTGAAGGGATTCAGAGAATAATGAGGATGTTAGAAATTCTAAAACATGAAATTATGAAGGGCAGGCATAAATCAACAAAGAAGAAATCATTTTCCAGTAAGAGAATCTGAACAAAGATGGAACAATTGCCTTGGCTATTACTGACATCGCTTCAGAAAAATTATGGAACTTACAACGATATCTAAAAACACTTGGTGAGGTCTGATAGAAAAAACATTGTTTTAGGAAATCAGTGGTTCAGAAATCAGAAGAAATGGAATACAGATAAAATATATTTACATGGAACTAATGGTAAAAAGACTTTGATGTTATTTCACCCTCACACTTGAAAACCACAGAATCCACACTCTTCAGTGCGACAAACAGATTCTAAATTGTATTCATCCTTTCAAGGAGCTATAGCTACAGATGAGTCTAGCAACTACTGAACAACAACAAAAATGTATATTAAAGAGATGGTTTAAAGTAGCTATGTAGATATAATTAGTATCATAAAATTCGGATTTAATTTGTCTTTAAAAAACTTAGATGATTTTGAAAGGACACGAGATTGCATTTAAAACAATTGTTTGGTCTCATGAATACTTATGTTGTGTGTACCATGAGCCAGGTGTTATTTTAAGTCCTTTGTATATGTTCCTTTAATCCTCATAGCAGCTCTGCAGGTAGGTAGTATATAATGATCCTCCTGTTAAAGAGGAAGAATCTGAGATACAGAAAAATTATGTATCTTGTTCAGGATCCTATAACTCATGAGCGGGGCACTGTGACATAGATATTACACAGTATACCCTATAAGTAATTGTCCAATAAGGTTAATACTCTATCATTTTGATTGTAATAAGTAATATATTACATTTATTGAGTGCTATATAATTACTAAATGGTTTTGCATCCAGGGATGTGTTTGTTTTTTACAGAAAATTTCTAAATGAACAGGTTAAGTACTGTTATTCCCATTTTATAGAATGAAGGCAGGTAAGTAATGTGTCTCAGGTAGGAAACGGCAGAGTCAGAGCAGGAAACACAGGTTCTGTGATTCTCCAGTCTGAGATGATTTACGGAATTCAGGTACTTGTGTCACTTCAGTAAAACTACTTACTAAAAAGATCCCATTAAATCTCTCTCTCACACACACACATACACACACACCTTAAGAAACTACAAATGAAAATAAGTTAAAATAACTGTTTAGTATGTGATATGTATTGAGTATACAGTTATGTAATAATGCAGTGTAGTTCCATGGACATAATAGCTATGACTAAAATTTAGCATATAAGCTCTTTAGAAAAATAAGTCAGAGAAAGCTCTGGGCTCTCAAAGTAATGTTAAAATGAAACAAACAAAACTAGCAAACATGCTGTGTAGGTCTTTTATTTCACTTATGACCCATTGGATTCACCTGGGCTCAGTCAGCTTTAGGAAATTGTGTTATCTTGACTCTCGTTGTTTGGAAATGCTTACTTTATTAGATTATATAATAAATAATAAATCATAATAGATACTATTTGACTTTATATTTTACCTTCCCAGGGTATTGTCATTTGGTTTATATGGCAGAAAGAGATAGCTGTCCATCAAGCATGTACCTGTCCTATCTTGGTGGGGAGTTGGCACTGGCAGGGACTAGATTGCCAAGTCAGGGGCTAGATTGTCAGCCTCCTGAGGCTGACTTGCTGTGACTCTAAAGATGCTTAAGCTTTAAGAATCCTCACTTCTAAAGGTCTCTACCAAAGCTTTATACTTTATTTTGTATCAGAAATTTTTGTTTTAATCTTAAAAAGGAGCTCTAGCTTTGTATAAGCTTCAGAACCCACAGTATTTGGAGACGGCATCCTCCTCTTATATCTAGATATGGCTATGTGATGCATGACACATGACTAGTTCTCATCAGATGATGTATGAGGACATGTTTTCACTTTTGCTCTGGGCTTTTAAGAAGGGAGTTGTGTTTCTCCATGCTGTGCTTCTCCCTTCTGCTGGATGAATGCTGATGCCTAGGGCAACCATCAACCTAAATGATTCTATGGTGTAGAGATTCACCACTTCCCCTGACAGTAGGAACACCCATGTTGAACTGCTATGTGAGCAAGAAATAAATTCCTGTTCTTTTAAGACTTTGAAATATACAGTTTATTTCTTGTAGTAGCTAGTGTAACCCAAACTAAAAAAGGCCATGATTATTTTAGTTGGGGCCAAAATTGCCATCCAAAGTTAAACTAGGCGTATTAAATCCTATAAACTAGGCTTATCCTATATTGTACTTGAAACAGGATACCTCAAGTATCCAGAAGTTATACAAGAAATAAAGCTGTTTCTTAATCACAAGATGATTGGTTTTATGATACAACTGCAGAATCCAGAAGGTTCATCTTCTTTCTTTCCATAATACGGACAGCATGGAAGAATTATTTTCTGTAATAAGGAGATTGGATACTTTTTAATATAAAGTAAGACAATAAGAAATAATACATAAGAACCACAGAGACATGCTAAAATACTGCACTAAAAAAAAAAACCTTTCAATATGTTATATGTTATAAGGCAAGGGCACAGTCCTCGGGGACTGACAGACCTGAACTTGCACGTTTGTTTTACCTCTTACAAGTCACGCATCCTAGGATGAATTTCTTAATCTCTATACCTTATCTGTAGAATAATGCCCTCTTAACCTTTGTTTTTGGTGGTGGTGGTGGTGGTGGTGTGAGTGTGTGTGTGTGAGAGAGAGAAAGATTGGGAGACAGGGAATTGGAGGTATTATGCTCATGTGTTGACACGTTGCCTGGAATGTAGTCACCTTCAATACAAGTCAGGTAATTTTCCCCCAGCCTCATAAAGAGTTTACATGGTACCTAAATATCTATTCAGCTATTATGCCACACTACAACTCAATAAAATAAAATAAAATAAAATAAAAATCATTGAGTTGGCTTTTCTTCTGAGACTTTGAAAATGTGTCTGTTAGTGTTTTCTGAGCCAGGCAACACATGAAAGGACAAATGGATATATGATAGAGGTACTTGAAAGAAATATTCCCATTTGGCTCAAAAAATAGCAATAGTTATGATAAAAGGATTTACAACTTGCATGAGATCACAGAGGAAGGATCAATGAATTGTGCTCTGTGAAGTACAAGGAAGGAAGTAACTGCATTGAATGAACTTGATGAAAAACGATGACAAAGGCATGCCATTCAGATGTAATAGCTTGTATGCCATTGAGGTGTGAATGTGCCCAACGGGGCAAGGGAAGATTGAAAAGATCCATGAGACATGATGATCTCATGATCCATGAGCAGAAAGTAATTGGGCTAACTGTTGATGAAAAGCTCTGGTAGTAATATGGTAACTGGAGTGGGAGCAAGGAGACTGTTGAAGGAGTTCAGGTAAGAGACAGGTCCTGAGCAGGACCAAAGGCACTAGATACGGAGAAAATCTGGGTCCTCAGTGCTCACTATTCCGTTCACCTGGAAAGACCTTCCCCTTTCTCCCCTTGACCAAGCTCATGCTCTTCCTCTAATTGTTGTGCAAAGGCCACCTCCTTCAGGAAGCCTTCCTTGACCATGCAAGCTGAATTAGGGAACCCTCATCTGATCACCTATTGCCCCTGGGCTACCCGCATCACAGCACTTCCTCTACTACACAGTACATGTTAGATGACCTGAGCTCATTTTCTCACAGGAGCATCTGATACATTGTCTGACAGAGTGGAGGTAGAGACTGACCCAGATAGGGATCTTAGCAATAGGTGAAGCTGAATTTAAGAAGGAAAAAGGAGAAGAATGTGGGTTGAGAGCAATGGGGAGAAGGGATCCTCCAAGTGGAAACAGCACAATGAAAGCATGGATGTGACAAAACACAAGGTAAGTGCAGCAAGTTTTTGAGTTTAGTTTAATCATGAGGTGAGTAAGGGTGATGAACTGGAAAGCCATTTGAGGAAATAGATGGAAGTCCTATCATTTGGAACTTCTAATTCTAGATTAGGAATCTAGATATTTATTCCAAAAGAAATAGGCAGCCTAAGAAGATTTTTTTTTTTTTTAAGAATGTAAATGACAGAACTGGGCTTCTAAAGTTACTCTGGCAGTGATGGGTAGGATAGGTTGCAGACATGATTCCCTGTACTAGGGAATCTGGTTGGGAAACTCTTGCACTCAGCAAAATGGAGCATTAATATTACTAAGCCAAAACATTAAGAGATGTTTTACTCATTTGGGGTGTTGGCAGGGAAAATTTACACTTACTGTAAGGTGTACCAAACTCATCTTAGTACAAGTAAATGGTATGTATAGAGGATGGAGGAGGGTAAAGTGCATCTTAGAGATGTAAGCTATCAAGTTGACTCAGAGTCTTGTGATCTGCCAGTGAAAGGCAATCAAAGTCTGCTTTTCCCAAATGTAACACCAACAGTATGCATTAATGGCTTCATGTTGATATAGTGGAAAGAGTGCTCTCTGGAATGCAGGTAAAGTTATGAAGCTGGACTATGTTAATAACAAAAAGCACAGAAATAGCCAACTCCTTGATTCTCTGCTTCTCTCCCCAGGCATTCTCTGCTCACAACATAATTATAAAAAAGAGTAAAGGAATCTCTACCTCCGAGGTCAATAAAACGTGAATATATTTTTTAAATGCTCACTTAGGTTAAGACAGAAAACCTACAATGGGTAATGGCAAATTGGGATGGCAATTATTCTGATCTGACATTTTTGGGATTATAATTAAGCAATAAGGCACAAGCCAAGGGTGTGTTACTTCAAGATAACACACTTCTTGGAAAGTGCTGTGAGGCATAAGGGGCGAATTAGAGCCTCCAGTGATCTGGGAAATGTGTTATCTCTCTGTAGCACAACTCTCAGGGTGCATTAGTGCCATATACATAGTGTTAGATGCACCGGTCGTATATGGATTGATTGTACCATGTAAAACATATGTTTAAAACATGTTTGCTCTTGTGAGCTGGCAACAGCTGCTGATTCGGAACTATCAGCCTTGCCATTATCAACTGATAGGTGGATGGGCTGCGACTTCACCACTGCGAGCCTTTATCGGAGGTGTGTGCCCAGGGAGCTGGAGACCATCCTCTGATAGCAATTCTGATCCTGTTCATTTCAGTTGAACTATTTTAATGATTTCTTCCATTTGGCCCTTCTATATTTATGTAAATGAATGGAGTAAGGTAGTTCAAAAATTTTAAGGTGGAACTTTTTTTTCCCTTCTGTATCATTTTGTCTGGTTTTCATAAGGTTGTTGCCAGGTACTGGGTTTGCATTTGATTGACAGAAAGTGATTTCTAGTTCAGCTACCATCAAACACCTCGGCACTTCATCCTGGAACATGTTTTGGTAGTTCAAGAGACCGTGTTGGACAAAGAATCCTTTAAAGCTGGCTCTTTCTTTCTCCTAGTGAGTAACCACAGTGAGACAAACCAGGGGAAAAGAAAGACCCATCTTTAATCTGTGCTGCTGAGGAAAATGAAAGAGATGGAATTAAAACCGAGAGTACCTCCTTATGCTCATTGGAGAGGCTTTTTCTTCTGCTCCACTTGATATAACAAATAAGATCATCAAAGGAAGTCAAGCACAGGTTTGGAACCTGCCGTTCCTTGACCCCGGCTTCCTCCCTGCTTGCACGGCCTCCCCTGGAATTTCTTGTGATGTCAAATCACAAAGCCGCATGAAGTGCTCACACACCAGGAACAGTGAGGACATTTTATTTTTAGATTTCTTTTCTGTGACTCTAGTAAAATAACATGAAGTTCTTTTATGGCTCTATCTAAGGGTTTTGATAAATCTGCTGCATTTCAAAGCATGAAAGGGGTGATAACAAAAAATTTCTGTCCTGACTGCTTCTAGCCACAAGATCTTCTTAAGAATGTCTGCAGGGCCCCAGTGGCAAGGTGCCAGCTTGTGTTCACTGCTGGAAGCTATATGGAATTTCACCTCACCCAGTAGACATCTATCTCCAGATGTAGTACATAAAACATTTTATACAATAGGCACTTTTCCATATAAAATTATATATCTTATAATTTGGGATTCTTATAGCATCTAAGAAGATTTTTTAAAAATCACCTTTCTTCACATTTTCCTTAAAATTAACATTCTGTACTGAACGCTGGCAAAACAGTTTCAATTAAAAATTAATTTAGGAATGGTAATAATGTAACTATCAAAATCATCATCAATACTATTAATAATACCAACAAATGGTTCATATCGTAATGAAAACACTTTTTCATCAAAACTTTCTTATCCCTTGTTTTTCTATAATGTTTACATTTTTATCTATCTGGAAAAAGGCTCTTCTATATGCTTAGATTTTCAGTCAGACTGGCCAAAATTATATATTTAGAAATCAGAGGTACAAATTGTGAGATTAAAAAAAGGATACTGGGCACTAAGCGGACTTAATCATATATTCATTCATTCATTCATTGATTTAATCCATTTTCATTGTGTGCCTCTATCAGCCAGGCACTCTTCTAGGTTCTGAGAGTGCAGCGATAATTTTCCAAATGTATCATTTAGATTTTTACGTAAAACTTTCTAATAAATAACTTTTAAATATTTAGACTTATTCAAAAATTAAAAGTACATTTGAAAGACATGACATACCTTTTTCAGCTTTATTGAAGTATAATTGAGAGATAAAATTGTAATATGTTTAAAGTGTACAATGCGAGGATTTCATGTGTTTACATTCACATGTGGTTACTCCCACAAGCGAGTTGATTAACACAGTCATCACCTCATATATGTACTTTGCAATATATCTTTTTGAGTGTTTACTATTTACCAGGCTTTGGGTTAGAAACTTCAGAGAATAATGATAGTTAGCATATATTCCAGAAACAGAGAATCCAACAGGAAGGATAAAACAGTTAGCAATGCTCATAATACAAAGGAAAATATGCTTTGAAATGAAAGTAACAATTGAGTACTAGGAGACTCTAGGGAGGACATTTGAGGCTCAAGGTCATCATATGGAAGGCTTTGGACAATGCAGGCAGAGGAAGAGCCTAGTAAAGACTCAAAATGAGGAAAACCATGGGGAAAATTATTTTTGCAGGAAGAGTCTTCTTTGTCTGAAGCACGGCATGTGTAGAGAGGGTCCCATTATGAGATGACAGAAAGGCCAGGTTAATTAGTATATGTTATGTTGTTAGCAAATGGCCAGCAATAGAAGCTTCCTGAGAAATGCAGCATCTTGATCAAAGTCGTTGCCAGATAGGATTGTAGGAGGAGTGAAATCAGCGTGTGCAATACCCCCGATTTTCTCCTGGTAACAAGTAGCCACATCCTCGATGACTCTATTTGGAAGGCTATATGCATCAGTTCTTCAAGGAAAAAAAGCAACAAGAAAAAAAGGTTGCGGGTAGGGGCTCTACGCAGAGACAAAAAGAATATCTACGTGTTGTAAGAGTGATGGATGAGTGTAAAAAGGAGATGAGAAATCAGTGAAGATGAGTTAGATAAAGCTCCTGAGTTTGCAAAATCTCAGCAGTCAACATGTGATACCACTCCCTTCCTGAAACACCCTTTTCTGTATTTTAATATTTTTTGTTGGGACTTCTTTAGTGAAGTTACAAATGTAAGTTATGCAACTCTGTCCCTCAACCTTAAGTAGTTGGCACTGAACTTCAATTTCCAGACACACCATTCTTCAAACTAGTAAGTTGTCTTCTGTTTGTTTGTTTTTAAACAAGGAGTTAAGGGAATCGGTATCTTAAAATTTTTTGCAGTAACATTTTTGTTTGTTTGTTTCTTGGATCGTATAATTGTGTGGAGTAATAGCTTTTTGCCTTAGCACTATTTTTCATTGACTCCTGTGCAGTATCTCTAATGATCGTCCTCTGTGCCAAAGGGGAAGAAAAAAACTCTCCTCTATCATGATGCAACTCTACAAAAATAGGCCCACAGATGTCAATTAAAGTAATGACACTAGAAGTGAATCTTTAGTATTTTTGTATATGTGTGGTTTTCCGTTTCAGGGAGAAGCATTGCAATTCTTTTAAACATTATATTCCACTCTATACAGTAAACCCAGGTTGAGCTGTCTTACTGATTAAATTGTACCAGTCAGACAAAACAGATTTTCAAAGTGGCATTTCAAGAAGCTGAATTCACCATTTTTAATAGATCAGGGCGCTGGGGCTGTAATTCTTATGTTTAAGAATATGGGCTACTCTGCAATACAACTGTTCTTTAATTTGTGCCTGAGATGCTTTGTAAAACACAAGGTCATTTAAACTTAAGGATAAGGCATTTTTTCCATCATTTCCATTTCATCATATGCAATTCTTGATCACAAGGTAGTTTGCCTTAAAGCTGCAAATCCTCAAAATTATGGGGTTGGTTTCCAGTCTGCTGAGAGGGAAATTAGATATAGAACTTCTGTCTCCTGTTAATGTTAATGGGAGTTGCATGCCTAATTCTCTTAGAAGCCCAGAACAAATGTATGTTTATGAGTCAGCAGTACTAGGTTTTCTGGATCTTTACCCTTTAAAAGTGTCATTAGTCTGAATAATAGCCAATCCCTTCGCTTACTCCAAACCAAGCCCCAGCTACTGTAGTTGGAAACGCTGGATTTCAGCTCTTACAAATGGCCTGATCTGTCCTCAAATCTGAATGCTCCCATATGTTACTCATTTTTGTCCACTGGGAAAAGTCAAACTTCTAAACTGTTTAATATTTATCTTTCTACTTTACATTTTTATATTGAAGTTGTAATACTCATTAGGCATTGAGATAACTTTTGGGGATTCATTTAAAAATATTAATCTTTATTTGAATCCTAAAAAACTTGATTAACTTTTCTATGCATTTTCTCTAATTACACTATTAGATGTATTATTCCTTCCAGGCAAAATTATCTAAAACAATTCTGTGTACTGTGTTCTCATTCCTGAAGTATTTGCTCCTAGTAACATTTTACTGATATTCATTGCTGAGTACTTAATTATATTGCTGTAAGACTTTATATCACAAATAGAGAAACGACATCTTTTTGTAGAAGTAAGATGGTGTATACAAGATCTTCAAAATCAACAAGAACTTCAAAAACATCTAAAATGTATTTTTTTCCTTTAATTAAAGATTTTTTTAATGTTATGGGATAAAAAGAATTTTAAAATATTTTTAAAAGAAAGGTCAATAATATTAGAAGAGGCAGCTCTTCTCTATAGCCTTATTACTCAAAGAGTGGCCTCACCTGGGAGCTCCTTAGAGAGGCAGAATCTCAACCCTGTCTTACTCCTTCTAAATGTACAGATTACCAAACTCCGCAGCTGATTTTTGTGCAAGTAGAGTGTGATAAGCACTTCTCTATAACACTGAAACTAACTCTAAATGCTCAGAATTAAGCCACTTTTGGTGCCAGGATTTTCCTATGATATTCCATTTTATATAGAAATGTGTCATGATTCCTTCAGACATAGAAATCTACTTTTACTGATAAAAGTATGCATTTTCTTCTTACAACATAGAAAGGGCTCCTATGAAGCAATTGAGGATTGAACAGTGCATGTTCTGAAAACATTATAAACAAGCACAGTTGTCCCACTAGGTAATAATTTATTTATTATAGTGGTTCTCAAATTAAAGACTCATAAGAATAACTGTGGAATTTATAAAATGTAGAGTCTTGGGCCCCATTCTCAGATATTTCTGATATATTAGTCCAGATTGACATCCAGGAATCTGTATTTTTTAAAATTACCCCAGATGATGTGAGGTTTCCCTGGACAGCATTTTGAGAAAAATGATCTAACGTCTAGCTTATGTGCCAGTTGTGTTCTTTTCATTCCTTAGCTGTGTGGCATAGTCCAAAGTTACCACAATTTTGCATTTTGTAGTTCAGCCCAAAAAAAGTGGGGAAATATTTGGAAAAAATACCATTGGGTCTTGAAAATTTTCACTTGCCTGTTCATAAAAATATCAAAGTCTCCACTTATGTGACTCAGAGTAATTGTAAAATACTATTTCAAAAAGTTATAGCCAAATAGTTCTCATTAACAATAGCTAATTGTTGGGCTTCCCTGGTGGCGCAGTGGTTGAGAATCCGCCTGCCGATGCAGGGGACACGGGTTCGTGCCCCGGTCCGGGAAGATCCCACATGCCGTGGAGCGGCTGGGCCCGTGAGCCATGGCCGCTGAGCCTGCGCGTCCGGAGCCTGTGCTCCGCAACGGGAGAGGCCACAACAGTGAGAGGCCCGCATACCACAAAAAAAAAAAAAAAAAAAAAAAGCTAATTGTTAAATGTAGATATTAACGTTGCCATTTTATTTAGGGTGGCATATTTTGACTATTTAAGGAAATAATTAGGCTATCTTTTAAAAGTGCACCATAAAAGAAAGAATTAAATTTAATGTTGTATTTCAATATTTGAACTCTGGAATAAATAATAGCTCAACAACTAAAATGTTATTTTGTCAACCTGTCTGCATCTAATTTTTTTTTTCAGTCTTCTCTAAGTTGCTCATTTTAAAGACCTATCCATTTGAAAATATTTATTGGAGCTATAGAAATGAGCATATTGCTCAGGGCAAGTCTACAGATGGACAAAATCATGCCAAGGACCAAAAACTCTTCAAAGAGGGGATACATGAAAATCAGGAGATGAAGAAGTAGCTACAGATGAATTTGAAAAGTGACTAGGAAAATAGGAAGAAAACAAAGGAACACATTTGAAATTAAATTAGATTTAAGCTGCAAAAATAAAAAAATAGTTACCCTTCCCATATGTTTGGAAAACTTCAAAAGTATCCTCTTAACTAACCTTTGAGATAAAGAGAAAGTAAGCTTGAAAATAATGTATATTTACTACAAAATGTCAATGAATACACTGGTTGTCACAGCCTGTGGGATAACATATAGCTTTAAAGGGCAAAAAGGATGACTGAAAATACATATTCTAAGGGTTAAATACAAGAGACTCGAAATAAGTATAACAAATTAAACTTAAAGAAAAAAGAAATAACAAAGTTAAGAATGAAATAGGTATTAAAAATAATAAACAATTATATAGATAATAAATGTTGATAATTGTGTTGATATGTAGATATTAATTTGATTTACAAGGCATAGTAAATGAAGAAAAATCTTACAAGTTTAGTTAGTTACTTAAAAAGAAAAAAAAAAATTAAAGCACCCAGGACATTATAATATCCTAGAAGTCAAAGAAAGTGACTGGGTTAAGAAAAAATAGTCGCGTGTTTCCCAGATAGAAGTAAATTAAGGTTTAAGGAGTTTCCACTTGATTATGGGGACAAGAGAATCAGGTGAATTTTGAGACAACAGTTTTAGGGAACCTGGCATGTTGCAGGTAAGAATAAGGATGCCATGATTTGGGAATAAATAATATGTCAAGAATTAAAGACTAACATAGAGTATTCAATACTTTTTGCTGCAAAGGAGAAGGGAGAGTGGGAGCCCAGTGGAAACATGAAGAGAAGGAAGCTTTTTCATGTTTCAGCAATGAGGTTTGAAGATGCAGGAGAAAGAATAGTTGATGGGGCAAGATCATGGAGCACGTAGAAGAAGTGAGCAGGAGCCACAGAGATTCCATTGCAAATGGAACAAAAGAAAAATGGTGGGCATATATATATAAGTAAGGTTGTAGGTTTGTGAGTTCTTTCCTGATGGCTTTATCTTTGTTTTGAAGCAGAAGAGAGACATCGATGAAGTTGGAGTTTCGAGAAAACAGGGGAACTTGCAGTAATCATGCTGGAAAATGAGAATGTTAGCATATCAGAGAAAGATCATGGAACAGCCAGGCATTGTCGAGTTTGGATACCATGAGCTATTATGACCTTACTCTGAACAACTGTACAGTTCTGCGCCATCTCTATCCAGCAAACTAGGTGAGGTTGAATTCATCAAGGGTTGGGATTTTCTAGACAGGTTTGACAGAAAGACAATGGGTAAAGGAAGTTGTGCATATTGAAGAAAGAATAGCTGCAGTTGCGGACCACGGTGATCCAAGCTGAATGAAGAAAGAAGGAGCTCACAAAAGGGATGAATACATAAAGGGAGGTGGTGAAAGCCAGGAGAACAAGTAGAAAAGTTAGAGGCTGGAACGTAAATGCATCAACCTCCTGGACAGGAAATAATCCATGATGATTGCAGGATTTGAGGTGAGGAAATCTGGGAGCAACATGAAGAGAAGCTGATACGTAAAAGGGCCTGATGAGATGTTGAGTCAGCTAAAAGGAAGTAAAGGACTTATATATAAAAGGTGGAGGAATACAGAGCTCTCCATCTTAGTACAAATAGCGGCATGTGTTGATGTCACTCTAACCCTGAAGGGAGAGGCATCTAGAAAATAGGCAGTTTGTACTTGAGAATGTGAAGTTGTATCCTCAGTGAAGAGCCAGGTTTTGTTTAGGGCCAGATGGTAGATAGAATATCTACCATTCTGAGAAGAGGGTGAGGAAATAGGCAGTGTGTTAACCAGGGAATGGAAAGAGTTAGAAGAGGTGGGGTGAAATCAAATGGTGTATTCAGTTCAAAAGAAAGAGCAGAGAGTGAGAACAAAGTTGAGAACAGATTACTGGGGAGGTTTACGCAAGAAGAGCGAACAAAGAGTCTAGAGATAGGAGGCCTGGAGGGTTAAGTAGTCTGGAACGCTGCGAAAGAATTAGGCTGGTGGAATTCAGGGATTTTGGTAAGAGAAGAGTTTTGATTTGAGACATAAACTTACATTACATAGTTGCTTATATTTTTCAGTGACATCCTAATGTCTGGATGTGGAAATGTTTCTGGATTGATTCTCGGTCTCTAGGAATCAATTATTTCTGATAAATATGTTAATTAGCTTTCCTGTTATGAATTGCATTTTTCTGTGGATAAGGAGAGAGTGGGCCATCTAGAGCTAAAGAATTTATGTAGGATAAAAGACTGAGGGAGCAATAAGCTAATAGCAGGACTAGGGAGAGGGATAAAACCTCAGAGGGCTTCTTCTGTGTTCTGCTCTGGGTCTGGCCTGAATTTTGGGGGAGGATTTTGCTCTTTGGGAGATGGACAGCACTCAGGGTCAGAGGACAGGTAGTGGAATACAGGAAACTGCTTGGGTAAATAATAATAGGTGTGTTGGGAAGGTGAGCTTTATATATATGTGTACACTGGTGATTTCTTAGAGGTTGAGATATCAGGAGGCACTAAAAATACAACTATGGAAAATGATCTTGGGAGAAAAACATTTTTCTTTAGAAGATATAACATTACTATATCTCATACAGCTTCTCCTGTTACTTCTTACATTTCAATAACATGGACCTTCTTTCAATTTGTCAATCAAGTCATGTTTCTTCTTGTCCCAGGTCTTTTGCACATGCCATTCCTTTTGGAAGGAACACTTTTGCTTCTCATTGTCTTGGAAAACGTCTAGTCATTGTCTCAGCTAAAATGGCATTTCCAAGTTAGTCTCTCTCTTACTTTTTCTCATAGTACTGTGTGTGTACTTTTTCTCTACAGAAAATTTAATTAAGTCATTATTTGCCTTAGTCATACATTCAACATCCTCCTCATTCATTTTTCTCTAAGCCCTACAAGGGCAGGAAACAGGAAGGATTTTTCTTTTTTTTTTTTTTCCACTACAAAATTTCTAGAACTTAAGAGAGTCCCTGACACAAAGCAGGTGATTTGAATCGCTGATTTAATGAATTGGCACAAAAATGCTAAGTGTTTTAAAATATGTAATTATGAAAACTCATCATGAAAACCTCATGTAAATCCATTGTGAATTGTTTATTATTATGCAAATTTTTATTAACTAAAAAGGTGTTGAGAAATGAAAAATTATTTCAGATTAAACAATGTTCCCTCACTCAAGTTAAGCTAGTTTACTTACTATTTGATAACAGTAAGGACACTAGAATTTCCATTCTCAGTGTTTAGAATGAAATAACTTCTCTGTGAAGCTAAGGTTTGTGTCTGCATATCATAGAATTGAAGGAATGTGTATCAATATAACCTTACACCGACCGGGTTTTTCTCAGACTCTATAGAGACAGTGGTTCTTCCCAAGGGGTAGCAGGTTGAACAGCATTTTGTAGGCTATTCCAAAGGTGCAACATTTAGTTCTTAATAGAAGAAAGAAAACTACTGTTTAAAATGAAATTAAATATGTGTCTTAAAGAGCTTTTCCTTAATAAATTGGACAAGGGAAGCAGTTCCCATAAGATATTTAAATATGAGAAGAAAGTCACATAAGGAAAAATCTGTAAAATAAATTATTTTAATAAAGCCCATTAACTGATGGGGCTTTTTCCCAAATCAACAAAATGTAAAAACTGTGGTTTCAGAGCAAAAATAAGGAAACATAAGAATTCAAGAAATTAAAAGCTGGATGGGACCTCAGGTAGTTGAATCCATTGATTCCCAATTTGGGGCAAGGGACTAGAGATAAAAATGAAAAGAATCCTCAGAAAAATCCCCTTCCTAAGTACCTAACCTGATACAAAAGGATAGGAAAAAGTCACGGATTTTGTTTTTTTTTATTTATTTATTTCAGAAGGAAGTCCTTGAGAAGAGGTCAATTTTATAACCACTTATCCTAGACTTAGTAGAAGAGGCTATCTCCAAAGTGAGAAGACTGTATTACTGAATGATTAAAAATATTTTTAGGATAAACTTAAATTTTTTTAAAAAATAACATTTATTGTTTTCTGGTTACAGCCTCATATACAGTTATTGTAAAAGCTATAAAGTCAAGAGAACAAAGAAATAAAAACCACAGCAATAATTTAATTCCACACGAAGATAACTAATTTACAACTAAAACCAGGATTTGCCGTGACAGGCTCCTAATATTAATATAGTGAATTGTTCAGAATGAAGGCAGTAAAGCAGAAGGCCACACATAACTTTAGGATGACACAATCAACCTGCGGAAAATTACATGACTCGGCACAGAGGTAAAAGCTGACAAATTCTTACCTGGGTCCTACTACAATTTCAGGCATCTACAGAAGTAAGTGAAAAAAAAATAAATAACAAGGAAAGGATTAATAAATAGAAGGCGAATATACTAAATACAAAGGAAAAAAGAAATAAAACCAGTAGTCTCATTTCTTTTAAAGGAATTTAGCAATTTAGGTAAGAAATAAAGGAGAAAATTCCAAATGCATAATATTGTGATTGAGAAAACTAATGTAACCATAGATAGAGAACATTAAAAATGGTTAAATGAGATGGGGTAGACATATGCTGCTTTTCTTCAGTCTCACATCTATTCTTCCAATTTTTCTTTGACAAGTGCTCACTGTCCACATTGCATTCAGGAAGGGACAGATTCCATCACCAGTTCCAGCTTTTGACATATGTCTTAAGACAATAAAACATTTTAATCTACCCTAATTTCCACCAGAGCCCCCAAAACTGCTTTAGGAATTAGGCACGTGAATCAATTTAGGCCAATGGGAATCAGACTGGGGTTTTATGGACATAGTTAGAAAATAGTGCTCTTTTCTGATGAATTTGAGCAAAGTGGGCATAAATCTAGAATTGTCTACTGTACTGAAAGTGAAACCAACATACATCATAATAGAGTTGAGTCCCTGGATGTTAAGTTTTATGCATCTAACACTACTCATGGACTCTGTAATTACACAACACAATGCATGCTTGTTTTCAGCCCTAAGACTATTGAAACTGGGTTTCCAGTTACTTTCAACCGAAGCAGCTCTGACAATCTTTTAGCTTATATGCAAGTTTCTGCCAATAACTTTTCAACTCTATATATAAGAAAAAAATAAATGATCAAAATAGATTTAAGGAAACGTGAAAATTTTAAAAGATTATCACATTTTCCACATGTACTCATCCTTTCCCATCAAATTTATCAGACTCAGTTGGTTTATAATAAGTTCTTTCCACTCTTTAAGGAATTGATCATTCCTGTGAATTAACTTGGACTTGAGCGATGCCATTCAATATGGCAACTGCTGGCCACATGTGGCTATTGAGCTCTTGAAATATGTCTAGCCTGAATTGAGATGGACTCTAAATATAAAATACACACTGGATTTTGCAGACATAGTATGAAAAAAGGAATGTAATATATTTTCAATAATTTTTGTATTGAATGCATGTTGAAATATTAGTATTTGATGTGTTGGTTTGAACAAAATATATTAAATTAATTTAACATGTTTCTTTTCACCTTTTAAGTATGACAACAGAAAAAATTTAAAATCGCATATGTGGCTCACACTTGTGGCTTGTATTATATTTATGCTGGACAGTGTTTGCCTAGAGCATATAAAAAAGGAAAAATTTAAAACTTTAGTGAAATACATAGGACATTTTTCTTATATTAATGTTGACTGTGATTTTGCAAATGTAACATCACCTTAATATATAAACCTTGAGAAGAATTTAAAATAAACAAACAGACATGCACTGCCTTTGTGAATACAGACTACTATCTTGTGTATACTAGGCTTAGTAGAAGTTTGAAAATCTTGACAAAAAATTGACTTCTCATTATGGAAACAAGTTTACTTGTTGACACATGTAGGTAGGACTGGTCCTAGGCACAGTCTGATTCAAAGCTCAAATGATATACCAGGTCCATAGCCTGGCTCTTGGTTGGCCCTGTTCTCAGGTTCTAATCGGTAGCCCCATTGGCTTCAGGCTCAGAACATGATGTCTCCCAGTCCAGTAGATGAGGGTTCTCATCTGCTAGCTCCCATATAAGTTCTGGGAGTTATTTTCTGACACTGGCTTGAATTGGGTCAATTACATCCTTTGTGGAGGAAGCTGGAAGACTGATTTTGTGTTCAAATATAAAACTTATTATTATGACCATGTGGCAGAGACTGCTAGTTGTCCCCCAATACCTATTCTCAGTTTCTTTCTTAATTATGGGACCCTGATTTTTACCAGACGCAATAAATAAACACCATATTTCCCAGAGACCCTCGCAGCTAGGTGAGTATAGGCACTTAATTCTAACAATGGGATGTTGTGACTTCTGGCAAATATTCTTAACAGGAACGAACGTCCTTTTTCATCCTTGTTTCCTTCCTTTAGGCTGAAAAGCATATGTGATGGCTGAGTTTAAGCAGCCTCTTTTGACCATAAAGTGTAACCATGTGTGGAGGAGAACATGACAATATGAAAGGAATCTGAAAACCTGATGATTATGAGACTTTCATGTGAGACTGGTTAGGATTATATGAGAGATATGAATGTCTATCTTGTTTAAGTTACTGTTATTTTAGGTTTTCTACCACTCAAGAATGAACCTAATTTTTACTGATAGAATTCCAAACTATCAATGTTGTGTATGATCCAGGTCATTAATTTTGGATAGCTATTAACATTAAGGAACAGACTAAATCAAATTTTGCTCATATTTATTTTTATTGGCAAATACCTGGTTTAACAGTTCCCTTTACTTTACTGTATATATTTTTAGCCACCCTATTTTTCTTTATATTACTATTTTGATTACAGTTAATATTGAACATGTTTTTAAAATTCTAATGTTCAGTAGTTTATTAAGGTTACCTAAATAGTGTTATGTGAGCTGTAATTATTCCGGTTTTTTAAATGCTGTTTATCATTATATAATTTAGGAAGTGTCAGCCTGATTATCAAATGTCACATACATTTTAGTTCTAGCATTTATTATGAACATCTTTGCAGTTATTAAATCAATACCAAAATTCCTGTCTGGACATGAGGTTTTATTTCTCCTTTAAAGATTTATACAGATATAATCTTTCTTAGTATTTATGATATTATAATTATCTATAAAAATGTGTGTGAAACAAAGATGTGTGTGTATAAATAAACTTTAAAAATACAAAAATTTAAATTTAAAAAGGACAGTAAATTCAACTATAGAAATGATCAGACCAAAATGAAATAACTTTTTGTCTTCTACTTAGAAAAGAATTCAGGAAAAAAGCAGGATTAAAACAGTTGATTTAGTAAGCTAGTATTAAATAGGCTTAGAAAAATACAGTTTTTAGGAAAAAAGGATAGGGAATCCTGGAAGGTCAGAGGGAACAACAGAGATGAATCAACCCAAGTATGCAGAGGGGGAGTCATGGTTAAAGTGTCATGCAGACAGCGTTGGCTGTGATATGAAAGATCCTGGTAAGGGGAACTCTTAAGAGGAAAGAAAATCATGTTGGAGCAGAGAATTGGGTTAGGAAGAGGCTGCAGCAGCCCTGAGATAACCGTTAAGGGTAGAAATAGAGAGCAGATTGGAGTGAGTACGTTAGAAGCTATTTAGCAGATAATCTGGTAAC
Source organism: Physeter macrocephalus (assembly GCF_002837175.3). Lineage (NCBI taxonomy): Eukaryota > Metazoa > Chordata > Mammalia > Artiodactyla > Physeteridae > Physeter > Physeter macrocephalus. The sequence continues at coordinate 119,867,190 of NC_041214.2, read as the reverse complement.
AGTCTAGGTCTGTCTTTATAGCAAGTGCAGGGTTAAAAAAACCTCATCAACGTGTTTACTGAGAGGAATGGGCTATTGCAAAGAGAACTTTAAGAAGAAAAGTAATAGAAGAAAGAGGAGCAGTTTTGTCATTTATCAAGTAGGTAATGAGAAAGCCCCAAGTACCCTTAGTGAAATCAATAGGGGAAGTTCAGGGATGATAAACATTCTGGTATGAATACATCACTTGAGAGCAATAGGGTTTCAATAAATTTCAATATTCTTAGAACTCCAGTCATGACTATGACTTAGCACTCCAGCTATGACTCTCTGATCCCTGAAGATGGTACAAAAGATACATTATGATGAAATGATTTCAAATCACTGGATAATTTTCACAACTATTTTTAGCGATGGCATAGCACATAATATTGGATAGGGGGGTTGCTTTTAAATTTTTCTTTTTCTCTAGGAAATGGGTCCTATTTAAATTTGCATTACATTGGAGATAAATATAGTTTCCTGGTACTACTGAAAAGTTTCAAACAATACATTTGGGGGGATTTAATATGGAATTAAATGGAATTGGACTAAGCCTCATTGATAATAGCATTCATACCAATTCATGACAAGGACATAGGTTTGCACTTTGTCCATGTATGAGGCACTGGAATATTTTCTATGTTCCAGCACCGTCAAAGAGGGAACAGCCAATGCTTACTTACAAGAATATTATTTTGTTACACATATGAATTCTGTTAGGTTTCCTGGTATGTTAAGATATGTGTACTTTTTTTCCAGGTGGTACAGTTTTATTTCATTTCTGGCATGGCCCAGGTGTTTCTTTTGCATGCCTGTGCACACACATAAGGGGTCAATGAACCCAGGCATATATTAGAGTAGAAATATTTTTTGAATTATTGCTTTGAATTATTTTTTTCAAATGTTTTGTATTAGGAAGAATGTAAAGTATGATTTTCAATACTTTTGCATTTTTATGCACAAGTGGATATTTTAGGGCAAATTTAATTAGATTTATATGAGTATAATTTATATATTATATTAAAATATATATGTATAAATATATATGTAGAGTTAGAACTGTTTAGTAGTTGAAAAGCTTTTGGAACCTCTTTAAGAAAATCAAGGAAATAAAAAGTAAGGAGAGCATGGCTCCTTTTTCGGAGTAATTTAGATTTATGAAGGCCCAACTTCTCATTCTAGCTATGCCACCCAGACTTTGAGAAATTAAGCTCATTCCTCTTATGTGCTCTGAGAAATAGGAACCAGAAAAGTCTTCACAGTATGTGAATATTGATTTTAGAGGAGTTGGGAAAGAGAATGAAATAATGGATTTATTGAAGGATTCTATATTATTTTATTAAAAACTAAGTTGCACTTCCATAGTGCCATAGGAATGTAAAGCACTTTTATTCATATTATCATGCTTGAATTCTCATGAAAATCAATTATAATTCTCCCCAAACTTGTACCCTTGTTAAAACTGGTATATATAGCTATTTATGGTAAGAATGTTGATTTGGGCTCATTCCTGGCTTCCTTTATGTATTCGTTTATATATTCTTTCTTCTTTCCTCCCTATAAATTGTGTTATATTCTTTTAATGATGTATTCTTAAAAGTTTCCTTAATATTTTCCTAAACAAGTTGAGTTCCAATTAAATTAAAAAATAAAAGGAAAATGAAAGAAATGCTATTTTAACAATTAAAAAACCCCACTTATCATACTAAGTGAAGGAAGCCAGGAAGAGAAAGACAAATATCGTATGATATCACGTATATGTGGAATCTAAGAAAGTCATACAAATGAAATTATTTACAAAACAGGAATAGACTCACAGACATAAAAAATAAACTTATGGTTACCAAAGGGGAAAGGCAAAGGAGGGATAAATTAGGAGTTTGGGATCAACCTACTGTATAGCACAGGGAACTTTATTCAATATCTTGTAATAATCTGTAATGGAAAAGAATCTGAAAAAGAATATATATACATTTTTATATATAATATATTATCTATCTATCTATCTATATCTGAATCACTTTGCTGTACACCGGAAACTAACACAACATTGTAAATCAACTATACTTCAATTAAAAAACAAAACAAAACAAAACCAAGCCCACTGAGGTTTAAGGTGATTCATTCTACTGATCTATACAATAATATAACTAAGGCCTAATATCAGGTAGTTTTTCCACCATAGTTTCTCCATAGGTCTTTGTTTTCTGTGGTTATCTTTGTCATCTTATGCATAAATTAATGCACTCTTTAAAGCTGGGTTAGAGGGTGAAAATGGCTGCAGGAAGACTTTTAATAATAACGTTACCCAGTGTTGATAGACTAGTGCCTCATGGGATTTTTCCATTACAGAACTCCACGTATGTGGACGTTCAGGAAAAAACAATACAAACCTAACAGCAACCTCAGCAAAATGAGTCTCCCGCCCCCTCTCGGTACACTTTTTCTGATTAGTGGTTCCAAGTCTCCACACTCCCATTGGATCACTCTTCTCTTCCAGGAAGAATCACCCTTTTTCTCCTCTGTCTATTCTCTTCCTAATATCAGTTCCAAAAAATGCTGTGCCATCTTTCATACATCTTCTGTTAAGCCTTAAGAAAAACTGTGGAATGAAGACTCTTTATAAAATTTATTTGCTTAAATAATTCCAAATAACAGTAGGCTCTTATGTTTTTAGGCTAAAGCCCTTTTCTGGTATCTCTGAAATTATTGCGTCTTTGCCTCTTTAACTGACAACCTCTAAAGTCAGTATCCTCCACATCTGCAGACCTTCAGCTCACTACACCAAAGGGGTAGTCCCCTACACCCAATCTCAGACTAACAATAACCCCAAAAGACTGAGTTGATTTCTAGAATACAAGGGAGCTGTAGGACATAGCTAGTTTTCAATAGTGGTCGCTGCTTCTTAAAATGCCCATTTAGGAATTCAAAGTATTAATTGCAGTAGCAGGAGTCGTAGTTAGCATCCTTTAGTGCTGTGTCATGCATTATTTTATAAGCCTTTTCTCATTTAATTATTACAAAACTCTATGATTTAGTACTATATTGTCTCCATTTTATAGAGAAGATAGCTGATTTTAAATCATTTTCTTTAGAGGAATTTGGTGCTTTATTTTATACTTATATTTATCTCTCTGTATATATATTTATAAATAAGTAGATAGACTTACACACATAAATTTTTAACTAAAGAGTTTGTGTATATCCTAAGAATTTGATTCCATCACCTGTAGCAGAGCATCTTTGAGAAAAAAAAAAAAACTATATAGTTTCTTGCAGTTTCTACAGTTTAATTTAGTTAAAAATGTAGCTCCTTTCGAAACTTCCTAAAGAAGCTGACAAACCAAATGTGAATCTTTAAATGACTGTATGGTGTTCAAATATTTATGGGATGGCAGAGGAAGCTCTAAGACAGCAAGAAACAAGAATTCAAGCAATAATTGGAGATTTTAGTTTCTGAGGGATTTGAAGTTTCTGAAAGGCAGTAACTGGGTTCCCTGTCATTTATAAATGCCCAGGAGACCACAGAGAGGATTTAAAGGGCCTTAGAGTTAAAAGAGACAGCAATCAAAGGGAAGAAGGCAAGCAGATGTTGGAAAGGCTCACAGAAGTTTGTGTGTTACAGGAATCAGCACATGACCAGGGTACAGGCTATCGAGAAAAAACAGAACAGAATTACTGATAAATTCTATCCAATTAGGAATTTACAGTACATTTTATAATTATAATTCCTCATTGATATGCTCTGAAAAATTTGTAATTTAGCTTAATAAGGGAAGAATTGTTTATGGAAGGAAGAGCAGAAATAGGGAAATTAAGATTGATTCTAGATTTCTGAAGCATTTTACCTGTTTTAGACGTTAGTTCAAATCTTTCATGAGTGCTACCAAAATAATTATGGGGGGCAGAAAAATAAGAATAAACTCTTTTATACCATGAAGTTCCAGCAGCCAATAAAAATAATAATAATATAAAAATATTAAAAATATTAAAATATAATAATTTATATTTACCTTTAGCATATTGTATTAAAGAAGCAAATTCTTACAGTAGGATACCAAGAGCAGCAGTCTCTGGGAACTGGTTAAAAATGCAAATGTTTGGGTCCTACCCCAGACTCCTTAAATCAGAAACTCTGGGGTGTGGCCATTTGATGTGTTTTAGCAAGCTCTCCAGGTGATTGTGATGTACGCTTAAGTTTGAGAAACGCTGGGTTAAGGTAACACCAGGTGCTATGGCCGACAAACCCCTAATCTCAATAGATTAAGACAATGAGAATTAATTTCTGCTTAGGGAAGAACTCAAGGCTGGTGTGGCTCCTTGAGAAGCTGTCCTGCTTGGATACAGTCCTCCCCTTGGTGCCTCTGCACATTGACCACATGGCCCCGTGTATCTTGGGAGGCATTTCCATTGTAGTTGCCTGGAATGAGAATAACATTACTTTAGCTAACATTCCTTTGGCCACATCCATCTAACTGCAAGGGAGGCTGGGAAATATAGCCAAGTTTATGCCTAAAACACAAGGAAGCCAATGCCAGTAGATAGCTGACTTTGCCAAGCACATGCTTACCTATCAATTCTTTACTACAGTTTCTCTATTGAACTGTATATATGTTTCTATTCTCATAGCTCCATTTATCTGCAACAGTTGTTCACAGCCTATTTACAATTTTAACACTGTACTTGATCTTGGATACTGCGGTATCTCCTTAAACATTTCACAGATAGTAAAAGAGCATCTTGTGTTTTGAATTTTGTCAGTTTCAACTTTAACATAAATACGCCCATACAGGCTAAATTAGCTTAATCACTAGAAAATTTTTTTCTATAGAAATAAAACATTTTTATTTTTTATCATCTTTATATGCCAGTAACATAAAACTATGTTCTAGAAACTACCATATGAGCTGGAAGAATCAAAAATGTATTTTAATAAACGCTGGTGGTATTACAAAAGTTAGAAAGAAACATTGTCTTTAGACAGCCTACCAACTGCATGGGTGAGTCTCCTATCCTGTTCCTTCAAACAGCTCTCTTTCCTTTTCCTTCAGTTTTGGATTTCTGCCAGAAGATAAAGAGCATGTTATTCAGCCTGGTCTTTGGAGAGATATAACCGAACCGGCAGATAATTTATTAATACTGCTTGACCTCTTTGTCATACTGATTTATTTATTTACTTATTGGAGGGGAATGTATAGACTAGGATGTCCTATTAAGAGAGGTTATGGAATCATCCTAGAAATGTGTGTGTGTGTATGTGTGTGTATTTGTGTTTCTCTGAAGTAGACATTTGACTAGATACCGTATTGAAGATTTAGAAATCATGATGATTTTGTGATTTTATTCTAAAACTATTTACCTTGCTCATTTGAATGTCTATGAAAATATTATGTCTGCATTTAAAATCAGAAAATATCACCAATTATGAACCAAAACTAATGTCTCAGATCTCTGGAATTCTTTTGGTGACTGTCCTGTATATTTCTAACTGGCATCTATCTGTCTGGAAATTGTGTACATTTAAAAATTTGTGCCTGGACTGGTCATTTAGATTCTTAATTACAAATATTAAATTAAAATTTTATATATATTATCCCTGGTTTTGTAAACTTAAAAAAATCAACCCCAAATATTAAAGTTTTGGAAATGGTGTCATTTTCTTTAATTCAAATGTTAACTCATCACAAAATACTATTTTATTGAGAGTTCAAGACCTGATACATTACTCAGAGCAAGAAGGCATTTCTTTAAGTGTTATAATACTAATAGCATCAGTAAGTATTTATTGAATAATCGTAAAAGATTATTGCCATAATATCGGCCTCATGTGGTTTATTTACACATGGTTTTGCTGCTCAAAGGCAAATATGAATTAAATAAATAAATATGTTTACTATGTTCAGGGTAGATTTGACATAGCCTGAGGAATAAATCTGTGGCCAAGTAGCCTGATATGTGTGTGTGACACCTACCATCATTTTATAGGTTTCACTTTAAGACATACATGGTTTGTAATTCCTGAGTATTTTCCTTCCTATTTAAGTAAGCTGCCGCTAATTCGGCAGTGGGATAAGCTTAGAATTAATCATATTTTTTGTATACTTGGTCAATTATAATAAAGAATTCAAACCAATTCTGTATTTGTAGGCAACTCTTTGATTACCTTTATGCTTTTCTCTTTATTTTTCTTACTGTAGTTATTTATTGTGCAAAGCAAGTCACAGCTTTCCTTTGTACACTTGACTTCCTCTAAGAATGGAATATTTTTTTATCTGTATTTTCCCCAGAAGTTACTCACTTCATTGTCTCCAAAGCATGACCTAATTAGTCTCATTCTCCAAATGAAGTTTGAAACCATCAATTTGTATAATTTGTGAATGCCACTTTTGATTTTTCCACTACTACTCTGTCTGACTTACAATAGATATTAAAAACTTCTACAGTCTTTTGTTTTCCTGCATATCAGGAAGCATAACTATACACAATTTAAGATAGCAGACAAAAATCCTTGTGTTTTACATATCTTGTTTTATTTTTACAATGTTCCAGTGAAAAATCATACTCCTCACTCTTTTCACCATTTTACAGGTGAGGATTTTGAGGAAGAGAGATAACAAGTAACATATCCAAGGAGGGCACATGTGATCAGTGGCAGGATACCAAAACTCCGGATTCTCAAGATGGGGTCTATTTTAACTAGATCTTGTAGTTACTTCAGTAAACTTATTACTATCTTTTTTTCTCTATTATTTTAAAACTATTGATAATTGTAAATTTTATCTCTCAAAAAACTCCAAATTTTTATAAATTTCCTAACAAAAGAATTTCAGATAAAGAGAAAATGAGAACAATAATCTCAACTTTGACAAATGGAAGATTCTCAGAAAAGGAAGTTAGTTCCCCTTGTAAAGTATGATGCCCAGAAGAGAGTTAGAGATAGATTTTAAGCTGTATACATTAGAGGAAAGTATTGACACTAATTATCCAACATTTCTGCAATATTGTTTAGAATAGTTTAGAACTATTGGACAATTGAAACAAAAGCTTTAAATGCTCCTCAAAACTTATGGTATTGAAATACTCAAATTTCAGTTACAAGCATTTTTCCTAACTTGTTTTTAACTTGTTAAAAATCCAGCCACAAGCAACAGATGAATTTCTGGAAACCTAAAGATTCATTCTAATTTTGTTTATGAGTTTCAAGTTCTGAGACACACACATTTGAAACTTTCACATTGCTTTACACTTTGTTGAGTGGGCCCCAATTAATCTTAAAAGAGAGAAATGAAAAAGACCTTACTTCCCACTAGATTCTACAAAACACCAAATCTGGTCTAGCTATCTGAAATTAAATATAGGATTTTAGCAGTTTAAAATAAGTAGGGGTAAAAAAAAGATACCTAAGGGTACAAAATAGAGGGCAAATGTGCTCATTAAATATACATTCAGAGTACAATTTGAATATGTTTATAATAAATGGAGCTTTTTATCTTTTTTTTAATTGAAATTTTTATATTCAGTGCAAACTTGGAGTGCCCAACATTATGATAGAGGAGTAAGTGGAGATAGTGACTGTGGAATGGACTTGAAAAATAATTATTTTATGATTATCTGATTATCTCATCAAAATGTTATGCATGAAACTGAAAAGCATATAGCTCTTAATGAGACCAGTATAGATCTCTTGGTATCTTGATTGTGTTACGTTATTTTGAAAGAAAAATTACAAATATATAAAAATGTCTATATACAAAAGTGGCGACAAAGCTTCATCAATATTAGGGTCTCATGAAAAAAATTAACCAGAAAAAATTCTACTAATTTCAAAGTAGGTAAGTATATCCAACCTCTTCTCTTTGATAGTCATTTTAGAAGCGTATATTGCAACACATTAGCCTCTCTGGTTTCTGAGGGCACTAATCTCTATTACAAACATCTGATAATTCTTACTTCAAAAGTGCTGTTTGAGGGCTTCCCTGGTGGCGCAGTGGTTGAGAGTCTGCCTGCCAATGCAGGGTACATGGGTTCGTGCTCCGGTCCGGGAAGACCCCACATGCCACGGAGCGGCTGGGCCCGTGAGCCATGGTCGCCGAGCCTGCGCTTCCGGAGCCTGTGCTCCGCAATGGGAGAGGCCACAACAGTGAGAGGTCCGCGTACCGCCAAAAAAAAAAAAAGTGCTTTTTGAGGTAACCAAATCTCGTTAATTTAGTCTTTCATTAGTGTTAATTTCATTAATTTTGTTTTACTCTCTGAATGCCAGAGAAACAGAAGCTTTTTAAGCCCTGACACTCAAAAGCTTCTGAATGGAAAGTCACTTTATGAGTCAGGAAAAAATTAAACTTAGAAAGAAAGTGAATTCTTTTCCACTTTGAAAACTGATGCTTTCCCATTTCCAGACTGAAATGGATAACAAGTAGTAGCTGAATTTTTTAGCATATTTATAAAATTACACATATTTCTAGCACCTAGACATATGCACTAGAAATTTTGTGAACTTGTACATACTTGCATCACTTTTTTGCTTGAAATGTTTTGATTTCCTAAGAATCAGTTATATCCATATTTAAATATAAACATAAAAATAGTTTCAAAGTCATATATAAATAGAAAAAATCCATTTACTTCTCTCCATCTACAAGGTAACCAATAATTATTGCCATAGCTGTGCTTATATTAAGACACAAATGTTTTGACACATGCACCCTAATGTTCATTGCAGCACTATTTACAATAGCCAGGTCATGGAAGCAA
>NC_041214.2:119820798-119858344 GCF_002837175.3 Physeter macrocephalus | reverse complement strand
GTCATTTGTAGAGACGTGGATGGACCTAGAGACTGTCATATAGAGTGAAGTAAGTCAGAAGGAGAAAAACAAATACCGTATATTAACGCATATATGTGAAATCTAGAAAAATGGTACAGATGAACCAGTTTGCAAGGCAGAAATAGAGACACAGATGTAGAGAACACACATATGGACACCAAGGGGGAAAAGTGGGGGGTGTGAAAAAAGTGGGATGAACTGGGAGATTGGGATTGACGTATATACACTAATATGTATAAAATAGATAACAAATAAGAACCTGCAAAAAAAAAAAAAGACACAAATGTTTTATGATTGTGTCTTAAGAAATAGGATTCTATACCTTTTTGTTGAATTGTGTCAAGCTCTTGCTTGCATCCTTCAACTCGTGTATCTGTAAAATGGGACAAATGAGATGTTTCATAGCCATTTCATCCCAAGATGGTATGAAGTGGACGCTTGGATGATTCACTAATATGTCAATTATTATTGGAGTAATCCATATGAATTCATGTACACCACTAGGGTTTATGTCAATAATGGTGCCCAATTACATGAAATAATAAGGTAGTGATTTGAAGAAACCGATTTTTCTCCAGAGAGCAGTTTTCTCTCTCTCTTGAAGGACAACTCTCTCTAGCATTTCAGAATTTATAACATCTTTCTTAAGATTCATTTTAAGGAACATAAGCCAGGGGGTAAGCCATGAAGGTTGGCAGGACACCACGAACCTATCAATGATACACAAGTTTAAAGGAATGTTTAGTCACTTTCATATGTTTTTCTAAATATATTTGTACTATTCTGTCACAAACTATGAATTTATTAAGAAGTATTTGCCTCTTTTAATAATAGGATAGAAAGAACTCATCAATTTGAGATAAGTAATATAAAACTAGAATGCTTTTAGGCATATATTGAGCAGTAAGTGCTGAAGAAAGTCTAGCTGCCAAATCATTGGTTTTTTGATGGTCTCTAATTTTTATATTACTTCATTCAAACCTACTTGCAGCAGAATATGAGATTCAGTGGGAGAGACAGGATAATTTACCAAGTGGTTTTTCTTTCTTTTAAATATTTTACAAAGTCAAGTAATCTTTCCATACCCTTCATATTACAGTTTTGTAGACATTGGATTACACGGACAGCTCTAAAAAAATTAACTTCTAAAATAAATCAATTTTATGACATTTGAATAGGTTTCCTCATTGCTGAAGCAATAAGTTTCGCTGATACAAATCTGAGTGTAACATATGGCCTCAGCCTTAGGCCAGGGTGTTCCATTTGAATTATTCTAGGCTTTTCCTTACAGTGCTGTGCTCCAAACATGAATCCAATTACCAACTGCAGTCAGGCAATTGAAAGGCTGCGGGAGAAATACTCTAATAGATGGGGAGGGGGTGCAAAGGACTATGATTTGTGTGATAATCAGCAAGAGAAGGTCAATTGTAATAGAATAGACTGGTTTCCAAGACAGAACTAATGTAGGATGCCTTCCACTTCATTGAGGGATGCTATCAATAGATTTGTTGTTTTCATTACCAAGAATGTCACTTACTGACAAAATGAATAAAGTGTGAGAAGGCCTGTTGATGGATCAGGTGATTAAAACCTAGGTTGCAGTGAGCAATTAGCAAACTGATGACCTTTTTTTGAGGACTAGGAATAGGAGGTTGAAAGAAAGGTGCTATGTAAATGTCTATCTGAAAAGAATAGTTTTATGTTCTTTAAGATTTATGTTCAGACCCTAGGATTCATAATAGGAAGGCTGAATAAATATGCATCTCCCCAAGATGCAAATCTTTCTTTTAATGCTCTAAGTTATTGAATTTCTTCTCAATAGAGAAAACAGCAATGCAAAAGAAGGCCTACTGTTCATACCACATATTTTTAACAATGTAATTCCTTAAACGATTGTACAGATAGTACCCTGTAAGCTCTCCCAACAAAAGAATTCATTCCATTCATGGGGTCTCTATTTTCCTTTGAGTCCTGAGTCGAGTTAGTCTCATAGCCAGATGATTTTTCTTATGAATTATAGTAAAAGCAAAACAAAAGGCACTGTGAATCTAATAATCCAAAAGGCTTTTACCAGAAATTTTTTTTTTTTAATTTTTTATTTATTTATTTATCTTTTGCGGTACGCGGGCCTCTCACTGTTGTGGCCTCTCCAGTTGCGGAGCACAGGCTCCGGACGCGCAGGCTCAGCGGCCATGGCTCACGGGCCCAGCCGTTCCGCGGCACGTGGGATCCTCCCGAATCGGGGCACGAACCCATGTGCCCTGCATCGGCAGGCGGACTCTCAACCACCGTGCCACCAGGGAAACCCTAGATATATTTTTATAAAGGTAAATCCTAGGCCGAAGGAATCACTTACCCAAGGCTAATCTTATCGAAATCCCCACCTCCACTCTTTGGCACTAACCCGTCAGACTATAAGGGAATACTTCTTTTTTTAAAGTTTGCTCAAAGGCTCTACTTCCTTTACCCCTCAGTCAAAAAATATAAAAGAGTGCGCTTTGCTGCAGGTGTCAGGCTACCAGCAAATCACCTTCACCTACTACATAGAAATCGCTATGGAAAGAAATAGAGAAAAATTAAAGCATGACAATTTAAATAAATAATACTGCAATTTCAAAAGCTTACCTGATTACAAATAAAATAAGAAAAATATATCCCCGCCTTCTTGTACAGCGCACCTTTGTGATTTTTTGACTTCATAGGAGTATTCAAATCCTAAAGGCGTACAATACTTTCAAAACAGTAATAATTTCCTTGAGTGCTTTGCTTCAGTCTCCCTGATTGCAAGCACTCATTTATACTTAAGAATCAACTAAAACTCAAAGTCCTACGGTGAATTACTAAGAATGCAAAAGGAATTTGAGATGCAGTCAGTATTAAGGATCTTTTATTGAGAAGACTGACTGCTTTTAGGACAAAATACGCCTGTGCAAGCTCTCTGAAATTTTAGTTAAATATATCAAAAGCCATTTAACTAATAAAAAAAAGCCACTGTGTTAATAGAGCCATCCGTGGCTCTTTGGCACATCCTAAGTGAAGGATGTCTTTGGGAGTGGTCCTTACAATGTGGAGCAGCCATCTGTTCACCATATCTGATCGCTGTTCATTCTGTAAGAGCTCTCCAGCTTCCAGCACTTACGAGCGATTAGCTGATGCCCAAGGATCTTGATGCTGCACTTTCCCTGGGCAATCAGAAGAGGAGAGAGCCCATGAGAGCTTTAAAAGGCAAAGATATGCCTTGTTAGCAACTACATTTGAATCAAGCTTTAGAGTACAACAAAATCCTACATAAATATGTACCTAGGAAAAAGAGAAAAGATTTTTCAGGCTGATGTCAGAGGAAGAAAAAAAGTTATTTTCTTGGATAATCTTTTCTACTCCATTAAAAAGAAAAGTTTTTAATTGCGTTTGTCACGTGCTTTCCTCAGCAATTTATTTTCCCAGCAGTTACAACTACCTTTTATTGGTTATTTGGTGAGCACAGCTCCTGGCTCTAGTGCAGATTTTAATTTTTAAATATCGGGCTGCTGACGATGCTTCCTCTGTCGGCATGAAGGGACATTGTCTGGAATTTTTTGACTTCCTCAAGCAATTTTATTTCCTGTTTTAATTTTAGTATATGTCTCTATTAATCATTTTTGAATAGAGTATTCAATAGAATTTTATGTTCAAAGAGTTTTTTCTTAACAAATAAGTTAAAGAGACAAGGATTCTGTGTAACTATCCTTTCCTTTCTGACCTATATTTTTTCTTAAAGTTGCACACAGGTTTTGTCAACTATGGAAAGGTAGAATTAATGAAAATGTTTGTTCTATGATAAAATTCCATATACATGTATTTTCATTGAAATTCTGTTTTTTTATTATCTTTTCTTACGTCAAACTTTTTACATAGGTGTACTCAGCTAGAGAAAGCTTTCTCTGCATAAATCTCAACTCAAGTAAATAATAAACTACATGCATGATATTTTCATAAATTCCTGTTAATCCACTATTTGTCAAGAGAAAATATGATATTAATTAAACAAAACAATTGCCTGTTTAAATAGTAAGAAGTTAATAAATTTAAAAAATGCTTCCCTTATAGAAGATATAAAAGAGAGTTCTCAGATTTCCCAAGGGCCATTAATATACAGCCAATATTTTTGATTCATTTTTTTTCCCTTAAGTGATCAAACTAGGAAAAAAATATGGCATTTAGAGGGCATTATAACTGGAGCACAAACATGACCAAGAAAAACTCATCACTCAGAAATGGGGACTCCACAAAGGATGATCCGTTGTGCTGCTGAAGATGACATCAGTAATCGCTGCATCCATTTATGGCATCAAAAAGAAACCAAACTTTGTAGGTGAAACTCTCAGAGAGGTGAGTCACCAGTCAATAATGGCAGGCATGTGAAGCCAATTGAATCAACTTCACACAAGAATCTTCAAGTATCAGATGAGGTTTTCACAGTGATAGTGTAGAGTCGGAAGTCCTTAAAAAGACTACTTAGTTGGGCAGGAAATGTCTTGCATATGGGAGTAATATGGGCATAAAACTATCTACAGTTGTGTAATACATTTTATTTTAAACACTTCTCCAAACAGGGTGATGATATTTCCCCCTTAATAGTATATTTGCACAATTCAATTCCTTCTCCAAAATTAAAATTTAGACCCTTTTATCTAACTTCTAACTTTGACACAATTTGTATTAGCTAAGGTGAAGTGGCTTAATATTAATCATCAAATGAAATTAATGAAAGCACAGGAGGAAATGCCAATTAATTGGGCATAACCAAAGAAGTTTTTCTCATCTATTTTCCTGGAAATAGAGCTTGTGAGGAGAGACTACAAAGCTACTAAATTTTATAACGAAAATGCTTCGAAAAAGACAGAATAAGCTCTGAGTATTGATTACACATTGCAGGGAAAGGACTAACTGGGTTAAAATTCTGAAAGAGAAGGCTTAAATTTGAAAATGGAAGTTGCCATTATGATGTTTATTCAGGGAAATAAGGAGTCAAAGGCCAAACTTTCCAGGATATGAGTTCAGATCTTCAAATAACAGCATTTGAGAAAGGAGGTGAAAATAGTTCTAAAGGCCAGCATATAATATCAGGTATATCAACACTTCCTCAGAAGATTTCTGAATAAAAAAAGAAAACACTAATGCTAGAAGAGTTAGCCCCCCAAATTAAAACAGCTCCTATCACAAAGATTCTGAAACAATTTATATGAGCTCAACTTAACTCCTTCATTTTATGTCATAAACTTAAGTGTTTTCTAACCACTTGAAAATTTGCTCAGCCCAGGTGAAAGACAACTTTATGAAGCTTGATTCTGAATACTAGGGTTTCAGTCCAGCTATCGGGGCACAAAGAAAACTGAAAATAAAAGGTGACCTGTGATAACTTCAAAAGAAAATTCTAGAAAGTGATACAAAGTCAGGTTAAAGCAGTCACTTTACAAAATACAATTTGTGAATTAAAAAATTTTTTTTCTTTGAAAGATAGAACTTTGAAATACATGGCTTCCTTTAATGCCTTATTTATTATCTTTATTTACTTACTTATTTTTGCAAAAAAAATATTTTCCTCCAAGGTTAAGATGAAAAATTAGTCACAGCTGATGCTTATATATTTTACAGTCCTATGTAAATCAACCAATAACCAAGTAGAAAACAGCTTTCTACTTTTGATTCTCCAAATGGTAATGATCCATTTCCATCTTTGATTCTTGACATGGTTGATCTTTGCTCCATCAGTGGTCATCTGTGCTGCTAAAACAGAGCATGGAGTTATTTATTCAGTTGTTGCATATTAGTTCCTCAGGAGTTAAAAGATCTGAACAAATACAAAGTCTTGCACTACATTATATTACCCTTTATTAGTGGGAAATTCAAGTCTAGAGATCAGTATTAAGCCAGTCCCTAAAATGTGCTTATTTTATGAGAGGAACCCCAAACTGACCTCTGATCAGGGCGTATTAGAAGAATTTTTCCCTTGTTACTAATTAAATAGCTGTATTTGCATTATTTTCCTTTACAATCAAGTTATGACATCAGCCGTCTCAAGGAACTTGAGATAGAGAGGAACTTGAAGGCAAACAGAGTCAAGTTCCCATTTAAGCAGGAAGAATATATTTTGCATACTAAGGTCCTGACGTGTGGCATCTAGTGTGCAGTAGCTTATTGTGATTAATATACCAGCATATCACATGTCAAATGGCTCTTCATTGAAGTTTGAGGAGGGCAAGATGAAAGATTTATTAAAACTCAAACTTTTCAGATGTAAGGTACCTGCTCTTCCTAAGGCAATTTACTTAAGAGCCACAGAAAGCAAGAACAGTGGCTCAAAAAGTCATATGTTTTTGGTCCTGGAGTGTCTAAATATACACTGGCAAGTATACAGATGGATTTGGTATGTTCAACAACCTTGGGGGCAATGTTTGGGTAATCCTTTTTTGTTCATCACATATAATACATCAGCTACTTCTGCCCTATCTTTTTTGTATGTATATTATTAAGTGCCTTCCTATGCAAATATATTCACACATTGCATAGAAAAAGACGATTACCATAATGATTCTGAAAGTGTCCTCATTTCAAGAAGAAAATTCTCTTCCTCAAGGGCACATAGTTTTGCCCCTTCATATACGTTTTTGAATTTCCAATATAAATATAGTCATTTCTCCCTCCTGGAATTATTAATGACACTTGTGCAAAGCTAAGCTATATCTGCCTCTTCATAAAAAGTCTTGATAATTTTCTTTGTTACATCACAGCTGCAGAGTAACCATAGCAACCAACTTAAGAAACAGAAATAGTTATTACTACATGCCTTCCATGTCTGGAATGTGCAAATGGAAGAAATGCTATTAAAGTACATTAAAGAAAAGAAGTTCTCTCAGTTTTACAAATATCTTCATTTTTTGACATTGCCCTTGCAATTGTTTTGCTTGAGTAAATCATTACTAAAATCAAAGTTCAACTTGTCTAACATATATAGTGAATAATTCAAAAGCAATGAACATAATGTCACACTCACAGATAAGGCCAAAGATGGTCTGGTTTTGTGTGTACTGTCCTCACTTTTGAAGACTTGGGTGCTTTGGGTAGTTTTCCATGGAAGAACGCAGGTATTTGGGTCTCTAGCCTTACCCTCTAAGCCGTGGTAGAATATTATACTCTAATAAATTTAAACTAAAATCTGTCAGGATCGCCTTCCCTAGTTTCTTGCCTACATTACAGGTCATGGTCTGCTTTTTTTAAAAATAAAACATTGGGGAATAATTTCAAATTTACAGAAAAGTTACAAAGTTAAAACAGAGAGCTTTCATATACCCCTCACCCATTTCAATTTTCCGTAACATTTTCATCTCATATTACATCATTGGTACATTACTATTTATTTGGGTATTAACAGTGATTCTACAAATGTCCTTTTTTATGTTCCAACATCTAATCCAGGATATTTTTCATGTCTCTTGGATCTCTTCAAGTCCATGACAATGTATCGGTCTTTCATTGACTTTCAGTCTTAAGGAGGATTGTACAGAATGCCCCTCAATCTGGGACTGGCTGAAGCTTTCTTGTGATTAGACTGGTGTGATGTGTATTGGGAAGAATATCTCTGAGGTTAAGTGCCCTTTTCACCACATCGTGTCAGGTGGCACATGGTATCAACATGCCTTAGCACTGTTGGTATTACCCTGATCACTTAATTAAGGTAGTGTTTGTCAGCTCTCCTTGTAAAGTTACTATCTTGCCCTTTCCACAATCTAGTCTTTGGAAGCAAATCACAAAGCCCAGCCCATAACCCAAAGGAGTGGAATTTAAATTCCACCTCTAGAAGGGGGAATGTATCTACTTATATTATTTGGAATTCCTTACTCTCCCACTTATTTATTTATTCTACTATTTATATCAGTATGGATTCAGGCATATTGCAATTCAATACCAGGTTACTTATTTTGTCACTCAGATTGTTCCCATTTTGGCTATTGGGGGCTCTTTCAGGTTGACACCTGAGTGTCATTGACATGACCTCATCCTTTTAATTTTGGAGTCATTCCTTGTTTTCTAGCACTGCCAAATGCTCCAGGCTCATCTTGCATATTCCCTGCCTCCACCCTAAAATTAGCTATTTCTCCAAGGATCCTTGGTAACTTATTAGAGAATGGTATTTAAAAACCAAGATTTCAATGGTGGGTGGATCATAGTTTGTTTTTGTAGTTAAACCCAGTTCCGCTCTTTCAACATTCTCTTTTAACAAACACTATTAGCACTAACCTGATTGCTGTGGAGAAAGCTATCTCTTTTAAGTTTTTCTCCTTTGGTTTGCATCATTTTACAACAACTAACTGGAAACATAGGCATATTACCTTGAAATCACTGAAAATTCATATTTTCATTTTTCATAAGATAGAAAAATCATAAGTTTGTAAAACTAAAGCATTAGTGGGAAGTGTTATTTTAACAGTTTTGGTGCTTCCAGCTGCAAGTAACAGATTTGCTGATTAAAATTAGGGTGTTACTATTTTGTACTATGGTTAAATTTGGTAGCTGGGCAACATGAAGGTTCTGGTTGGCTTCACTGTAAATCTGTTGGCTGCCCTTCATTGTTGCAAAATGTCTGATGAAATGTAAGCCACGTATCCTTAAATAACTACCTCTAAGGGCAAGAAGAAAGACATACTTCTCCTTGGGCATTTTTGCCTTTTATCCGGGAAGAGAATCTTTTCCAAAGGTTTCCAGGAGACTTCTTCCTATGCCTCACTGGGTAGAACAGTGCTCATCAAACCAAAAACCATCATTGGCAAAGGGAGATAGGCTCGACACTACTGGCTTAGAAACCAATCATGATTTATTCCCTGGAGCTCATGGAGAGAATCACCTTCCTTAGACCACTGCTGCCCAACCCACTTCTCAATAAAACCAAAACTTTGTGAGGAAGAACCAAATTGTGGATGGTTGGTGGACATTATATCATAACATTGTATCAAAACATATTTGCACAATGTAAATGTCATATACTCCTACTGTGGAAAATTATGGGTTTTTTTTTGTATCTTCAGGATATTTCTTGTCACCCCTAAGTAATGGAAAAGATAAAGCAAAATTTTTGACCCTACTGACCTTGTTGCCTCAGCAAAACATGTACCTGTGATTCTGCCATAGTACTTTAGTCCAGGTGATGGGGCAGGTGTGTAAATCTCTGCTGGGGATGCAGCTGCACTATTTGGGACTCAGACTAATGATGAGCTAGGAAATGTAAATAAACTAGAGGAAGGATATTAAAGTGGTGTTTTATCAATACATTTTTTTCAAATAAATAGCAAAATGAGTGTAGGAACATCTTCCTAATCATCTCTTGAGTTCGTGTGTGTGTGTGTGAATTTTTAGTGTACAGTACTCTGAAAAATTCACCCACATTAGAGGGCATGCTGACTGCATTGATCTGGGTACTTCAGTACCTTGTTCTGGGTTTCATTGCCCTCTAGAAAGCTGCATGAATCATAGGCTTTCTTGGAAAATCTATTATCTTTTAAAAAATACATTAAAATGTACATTAAGAGCCAAGGACCGGAAAAGCTCTGTCAGTACAATTAATATTAGGCTGATTAGTGAGAAATAATTGGTCATTTCAGTCAAATTCAGTCAGAAAAGATACTCATGATTCCATATATATTATTATAATTGTCAACTTAGTTAATATCTTAGGAATGAGATATAAAACTTAGGAAAAATTGATCACCCTTATTACACCTGCAGTGACTGAAGGAAACATCATCATTTATAACATCGGAGTTATACCTATAGAATTTGCCTTTGTGGTGAAAATTTGTCCTCTTTTATTTTTTAAATACTGCCCAGAACAAGTTTACCTTAAGAGTAGAGAATATGGAGTTAAATGGCATGGGTTCAGAGACTTGAATCTACCACTAACTAGTTGAATGACCTTGGCCAAATTAACTGCTCTTGCCTTGGTTTCCTCATCAGAAAAGTGTGAATAATAAAAACAACAACATGTTTCTGGTTTGTAATCCTCACAACATGATTCAATTTTTGCTAGAACCAGTTCCTGGCACAGCATATGAGTTACAGTAGTGGTTGTTATTACAATTATAATTATCTACTTGAGAATTAAAGAAAAATAAATCTTTCTTTTTAAAATTGTCATGGTGCGACTTCCCTGGCGGTCCAGTGTTAAGACTCCGCACGTCCACTGCAGGGGGCGCTGGATTCAATCCCTGGTTGGGGAACTAACATCCCGCATGCCACGCGGTGTGGCCAGAAAATTTTTTTTCAATTTTAAAAATAAAATTGTCATGGCAATAAAATATATAGGAAATGCTCAGTTATAAACAAAGAAAGGTGAAAGACAAGAATTCATCTTTATCAAAGTGAGATGAAAGATTTTTCTCTATCTTGTAGTAAATTACTTAATCCTTAACATCAGAGGAAACTACTTTTGAACTTTGGGTTGAGAGAAAGAGGAAGTTCTCTGCCACAGATGACTGAAGGTCCGGGGGGAGATTGCGGAGAAACCAGTGACAGTGGCAGAGGAGAGATAGTGGCAATGGCACAGAGAAGGTGGCAGGTCCAGCCTGGAATCCTGGAAAGTGCTGCTGCAGCAGACTAGGTGGCCAAGCTCTTTTACCACACCTGGCCAAGACCTGGATTTTTCTTTCTCAGAGAACTCAAAACCCAAGAGCAATACTCCCAAACGTTGCGTGTTTGTGGGGCATGGTGGTAATGATGCTTGATTTTTGAGTTCCTAGTGTTTTGAGCTCTGCTGTCATTAATACACTTTAAAATGATAAAAATAAAATATTTGAGGATTTTCTTTTAAAAATTCACTTTCTGAATAAAATCCTGATTTGGAGGAAATACTAGAGAAAAAGCTAAGTGACTCTCTCCTATCCTCAGAAAGACTATTCATTGATATCCCTAAAAGAAAAAAAAATCTATAATTTCCTACGGTAAGGTACTTATCTATAAAGATCTTCCAATTAAAAAATCTGATATTTTATTCATTAAACATATTTAAATATATGTGGGCATGTGTACGTATACACATATATTCATGCAGATATATGAACGTGTGTCCCAAAAGACATGCATTAGAATCTTTATAGCAGCTGTATTCATAATAGTCCCAGACTAGAAACAATACAAATGCTCAACAACAGGTAAATGAACAGGTAAATTGTAGTATATTCATATAATTAAATACATTTTAAAAGAATAAAATATTGCTACACACACTTGCATGCCAGAATTTCATAAATACTTTGTTGCATAAAGGAAACAGACACAAAAGTGTCCAAAGTAGCTGATTTCATATATATGAAGTTCACGAAAAGAAAGGAAAACTAACCATCAGGGTTAGAAGAACTGAGGTTACCTTCATGGGGAACGATGGAGAATCGGAAGGAGCATTGGGGAATTTCCTGGGATGATGGAGCTGTTCTAGATCTTAACCTGCATCGTGGTCACATAGGTGCATACACATGTAAAAAGTCATCAAGCTTATATGTCAATTTAATGCCATTTACATACTTTACTACATGGTGTGTGTGTGTTTATAATTTGTGTGTGTGTGTGTTTATAATTTCAAAGAGTTTTTCTGAATAGTTTTTAAGTACAGTGGAACAGAAACATAGTAGGGTACCATGGACTATTAATCAGACCTTAAGAGGTCAG
This sequence comes from Physeter macrocephalus, assembly GCF_002837175.3. NCBI lineage: Eukaryota > Metazoa > Chordata > Mammalia > Artiodactyla > Physeteridae > Physeter > Physeter macrocephalus. The sequence continues at coordinate 119,846,629 of NC_041214.2, read as the reverse complement.
CTTAGAATACAGTTGTAGATAAAATACAGAATTCTTAATTAATTTTGAAGCTCAGGTAAGAAAAAAATTTAAGTGTCTCCCCACAACTTCCCCCAAATTTGTTGTTTATCAGAAATTCAAATTTAATTGGACTTTCTATACTTTTATTTGCTAAGTCTAGCAACCTTGGCATGAGGTGAAGCTTGGAGTCAAGAAATACTGCCCTGGATGTGTTATCACTGACTTCCATTGCAATTGCCAGATAAAACCCAATGGATTCATTTCTCATGTGCCAAATAAAATTTTTCTTGCTAATATTAAGCAGGAAGAAGGCTTTCTTTTTATGGAGTTAAATTCATTAATTCTAAATTTTTATCTTGTAGAACTGGGGAGGAGCAAAACCTCAGGATGGAGAAAATTTCTCATCACAACTAAGAACTGAAATACAGGTCTTCCCTGGTGGTGCAGTGGTTGAGAGTCCGCCTGCCGATGCAGGGCACGCAGGGGAGAGGCCACAACAGTGAGAGGCCCGCGTACCGCAAAAAAAAAAAAAAAAAAAAAAAGAACTGAAATACAACACTATCCATTCAAGCAGGCACCACAGCTGTTTGTGTCATCTCTAAGCCCAGGAGGAAGAATGGACAGTGCCAACAGATGGCCACACTTTTTTCAAGATTGATCTTGCCTTTCTGGCACCAGGCTCCTACTTCAGGTTTGCCAAGAATGGTCGGCACGTCATGTGTTAATTGCTGGCAGGGGCTGCCCAATGACTTTACAGCCCAGCTCACAGTGGGCTCTTGATTAAGGAGAACATGCAGCTCCCAGCACCAACAGGACTGCTTCCCACAAAGTCAGGAGACAGTACACCTTTAATATTACTTGCACAGTAGGTGGGAAACAAGAGCTATTTTTGGCTCTGTGGCTGTAAGTATAAAGCTGCATTGAGTGGCTTTTAAGCAGGCACTTCTCCATCTAGCAGAGCAAATTGAAGGGGGGCAACATATGGCTAATAGCATGAGCAAAGTCCAGTCATCTCTGTCAGTTTTGGGGTTTAGCAAGGGGAAGTAGGTACGTCCACCACCGGACAACAATGTGGCATCATCTATTTCTCAGTAGGCATAACTTGAGATCAGGTGTTGACAGATGGTGGTCTCCCAGGATAACATTGGGCATTTTTCATTAGTGGAGATTAACAGGTTGTTTCAAGGTATTCAAGTGTCTAGCATTTTACTAATGAGAATTTATGAAAAAAATTCCAAGAGAAGTATTCAGTATATCTTCATGAAGAGATAGGTGAGTGGCAAGCCAATGGTTGACCCAGAGGATGCCTATTTTGTAGTTATTTCATAAAGCAATAGCTGCTGAAAATAGTAACAGAAAGTTCATAATAAAAAGACCACATCAAGATATACAGAGGCAGATTAAAATATTGTGCTTTGAATTTAACATAAAGAAAAATAACTGTATGCTTACAGAAAAGTCAGACATGTATTATACAGTTAAAACTATTTTCAACTCAAAGACAAAGGCTTGGAATGAAAATTCAGGAGGGACCAGGCCCCTCAAGGCATTCAGATTTTTAAAGAAATTCATTAACTTTTATCTGAATATAAAATATGTGCATATCTACAATAGAATATTTGGAAAAGATGAGTAAAATACAAATTAAATATCACCCAAATCAAACCATTCACAAGTGACTGCCCTTTGTGAATTCCATTCAGATTTTATTTTTTTACATCAATGAGTCTATACTGGATTTAAGCAATTCCATAACATTTTGCATAAAAATAATTCAAAATATTTACACAAAATCTGAATTTGATATTGCATCTAAAGCTGTAATGAAAGTCTCTTTTTGCTTTTCTGATCTTCAATAACAAAGGAGAGCCATCCAACAGCCTTAGGGCAATATTATTTCACGTACATGAGCAACACTGTTTATGTATATTTTAGCTTTGTATTCTCAGAGGTGAATAATGTCAATTCCTAGGGATTGACAAGTAACAGGCACTCAGTATTTATTCACTGAACTGGATTTATCAGATCTTAGCTTTTACTAATCTTACAAGGCCTGGTGTTTACCATTTAATCAACAACCATTGACTATCAACCAGCTACTCGAAAATGAACTGGGGTGACTCCCTTTTAAATATTTTTTCTTCTCCACTCACCACATTCAACTTTCACAAAATACAGGTGCATCTCTCCTTTAATTTGTTCTTGAATATGGCATTACCTTAATACTGGCGGGATAACTCTTATGCAGAAATTCTGCAAAGTTAAAACATATGCTTTCCCTGCCCCCAGGCTCCAATCCCTCCAGCCTAGCCACACACACACAAACACACACACATACACACACACACACACACACACACATGCATACACATACTGCTATCAGAGTTTTCTTTTCAATACACAAATCTTAATGTGATGAGTCTCCTCCTAAAACACGTCTATAGTTCTCTGCATTGCCAATAACATAAAGTCCAGATTTCTCAACAAAGCAAGCAAGATCCTTGAGGATGTAGCCTAGACTCACTCTACCTCTTCCTACCCTCACTCAGGGCTCCATGTGTGCTTTGCCTGCTGCTGTTCTTTCTGTCCTCGATGGTCCTCCACTCTGAGTCTACTCACTTCCATCTGTGTTTCAAAACCCAAGTCAGATGTTACCTATGTGAAAAAACTCCTAAATTTTACAAATTCTAATTAGTCATCTCACCTGTGACTATAACCCTCAGAGAGGCATAAACTTCACAGACATTTTGATGGAAAATTAACAAAATAGTGACAGAAGATTATAAAAGGTTGACAATAGTTTTAAGAAATTATTATGACACTAGAAAAGGAAAGTTAGTGTACATAGACTAGATCATTGAAATGTACAGAGGCCTACTGTTTTAAGATTTGTTAACTGATTTTTAGCTAGCTGTCATTTCTGGCTGTAATGTGTACTGTGCACCTGGACCGATATCATCATTAATAGCAGCTAAACATGGTAGATGAAATATTTTGAAAAAAATCATCTTTTATGCATCCATGAGCAATATGGATATATAGCTGGAAAAAATGAAACTAAATTTCACGTTCATGCTATGTACATAAATCTGAGTAGAATATAGATCTGACAATGAGAAACACAAGTTTAAAATTTTTATAAGAACATATTTAATTATACTTTTGTACTCAGAGTAGGAGAAAATTTCTTAAACAAAATCAAAAAATATGGATGAAAAGGAAAATTATGTTAAATTTGAGTACATTAAAATTACAACCTTCTGTTTCTCAAAAGGTATATTTAACCGGGGAAATGACCAGCAAAGCCTGTGAGGAGATGTGGTCATTATACAACTCAAATTTAGTATGTAGAACAGATAAAGAACCAAACATACTAATGGTAAAAAGATAATTAATCCAAAAGCATAGCTGACAAAAAAATATATGAACAGAGAATTTAAAGAAGAGGAAGCATACCAATGGCTAAGAAACCACATACAAACACACACACACATACACACACACACACAGGCTTAACCTCAATCAGAGAATTCAAATCACAAAAAGCCTTGCAAATATTGAAAAGTCTAATAATATCACATGCTCCCAATGATGTGGAAAAATGAACCTTTATTTTGCTGAAGAGGGATGTGGAAAAATTAACTAGAATAACTACATTGGAGACAATGTTAACAATTTAACATCATCTTAGATGAAATTTACATAATCATAAACTCAGAAATTTAAATCCCTTTAATGTACCCCAGAGAAACTCTTGCACGTGTACATAGGGAGATATGTACCAGGATGTTAATAGAAACAATTTTTTATTTACACCATTATACATACGACTTCACAGTGAAAGTTAATGACTTAGAGTTATTTGTGTTAATATCTCCAAAATATAATACTGAATGAAAAAATAAGATGCAGAAGGAAATATCCAACATGATACCATCCCTATAAAAATAAAGTAAGCTAAACAATACCATATTTTATATTACCATAATCCTGTAATATATATTACTTGGAACATAGATAATTTTAATATGATGACATGCTTGGGAATGGGCCAAAAATAAATTTTCAGGATTGTAGTTTTATATGAGAGGGGTTAGGGTAATTATTAATGGTCTACACATTTTTTTGTAATGCTTTTTGTTAAGCTAGTTTACAGATGCAAAGGTATTCTTATGTCACTTTTTGTATGTCTGACATTTTACCATAAAATTCAAAGTATGTGTATTTTCCTGAATCAACAATCAGTGAAGCTGTGGTCCTTTGACTACTAACAGTAGAACATAGTTTGGGAGAAATTTCATTGCATTTTTGTTTACTAATGTTGCTCTTATTTTTATTCACTTTTCTAAAGGACACTTTGCTGACGTGCTTTTTGCAAAGCAATTTGCTGAAAGAATCAATTTAATTTATTTCCGTTTATGTTTCTTCAGTGATGACTTAGACCCACATGAAGGACTTGAACAGATCCAAGGAGAATGTCAGTCATGGACTGATTAGCATGAACTTCTTTGAGTGATGTATAATCTTTGACAACCATGGTAGGAACTTATTCTCCCAAGAATATCCAGAGGACAGGCACCTATAGGTATCATCTGCCACCTCTAATTTATTAACTGATTTATAGCCTGCTTTCATAGGCATTCGTTATACTCCTTAACCTTGACCTTCTCTTTTACAGCTTGATATTGTTATTACAATAAATGCCCTTCCCACTCCACACTCCAAGTAAAGAAATCAATAAAAGTATTTTTAAAGTGTTGAACAGTAAACTTAAGAAGTACTGAGAATACTGGCACATCAGAGAACATAGGTCACAAAGGGCCCATTACTGTAAATATCAGTATTTTCTTCATGTCCATTAATGATGCCATAATAATATTTGAAAATCACATAATCTTTCAGCAAAATAAAAGGCATTTTTATAGTATTTAGATCTGCCTGGGTTGTCTTGAAGATCTGATCACAACATGATAGCATGAAATACCCATCTTAATTGGATATTGAGTAGAATTACTGAAATGTTTTAGGACATCTATGCTTCACTCCAGTGGATGGCAAAGTTTTTCATAAAGGGCCCAAAAAATAAACCTTTGAGGAGCCAAGAGATAAAATAGGGGATAGAATATTGATACTTATATAATCTTTTGTAATGTAGCCATTTAAAAATATAAAAAACATTCTTAGCTTGTGGGCCATAAAAATATAGGTGATGGGCCAGATTTGGTATATTCAGAAGACATATGGTATCTGGTCACACTTGAAGTTCATTTTTTAGTTTTCTAAGAATAGCTGCCTACATTTTAGTCTCAGGAAGACCAACTGTGCGGCCATGTGCAGTGGGGATATGTGTCTCTTGGCTTCTTCCCCAGCCCATCCTGGGGTCCTCAGCCGACCCTGATGCAGCCTCAGAGGCCCCACCCACCCCTGCGCTTCCAGCTCAGCTTCCTTATGGTCATCGTGGCTTTTGTCTCAGTTTCAGGCAAAAGTCATGAAAACAGTACGGAAGTGACTCATATTTTGGAAACATTGAATTAAATAACACATTACTAAATTTAATATAGAAATGTTAAAAATGTGAAATGGTGAAATCAAATGGCAGTTAGTGATGTTCATCTGGGTGACAGTGGTTAATTCTGGAGAATCCTTATCTGAGCTGCACTAATGCTGCTGAAGTATTATGATATAATATAATATAAAAAATATAATGCAATGGCTGCTGAAAATATTTAATAAGACACTCTCAGACTGATCAGTTTCATAGAAAATAATTAACCAAAAGGATTGTGTTTATTGATTTCAAGTTAGAAGTTAATGAAGATTTCATGAAAATAGGTTTCCAAATGACTTTTTTGAGAAATGATATGATAGATATTGTTTTAGCTAACTATACTATTTCTCTATTTCTATAACACTTGCCTTTTGGTCATTTGTTATTCCTCAGTCAATTGGAACAGTACATAAGAGCCCCAGACTACTGAAATGCGCAAAGAATTGCATATTTCTCTCATTTGTATGTTAATAGGTCATAGGATATCAGACAAAGCCCAACTAGATATTGCACAGTGAACATTTTACAAATTACTGCACAGAAGAAAGAAACAGAGAGATGAGAGTTGATATCAGTAGGTCTAAGAGAGTTAATATGGAGGTATTCCTGAAAAACAGTCTTGGAAAATGTATTTGGCTGGTTTGCTGGATAGATTTAACTACATTTAAAGTCCCAAGTATAACACACTGGGTGATTTAGAAACAGAAAGAGGATATAAAAATATATGAACAGGCAATTCAAATATGAAATCCTAATGATTGGTATATAAGAAAAATATGCAATTTCATCAACAATAAAGAAAATACAAATTAAAGTAATAATAGGATACCATTTCCTGCCAAGAGTATTGACAATAGTTGAAATGCTTAATAGGATTTGAGCTAGCAAATATGTGAAGAAATGAGTACTCTCATTAGTTTATGGATCTATAAATTACTCAGATTTGGGGGAAACAAGTAACTATTTATTTTTAAAATAGTTTTACTCTTTTTATTACATAGGATTCTTGGTAGCAAGTAAGAAAAGTTAATTCAAATTAAGTGAACTCCTAAAGAGAATTGATTGGCTTGTGAGATAAAAAGCCAAGGATTTCAAGGTTCAGCTCGATTCAGGACCCAAACAGTACCAATAATGATCAATTTATCTTTCTCTCTCTCACTTTTATCTTCATCTTCTATGTTGATTCAATTCCCAGATTGGTGTAGCATCTCTGGAACTTACACTCTGGAAGCATCATAATGTATATAAAAGAATGCCAGCATCTGGTCCCAGAAGTATCAGTAAAAATCTCATAGGATGTCATTATTCTGATGGGTTCCCATGTCCATATTTTAACTACCCTCTGTGACCAGGATAATAATAATATCTGATCAGAAATATTTGAATTTCTGGTATTTTTGAATGTGAGTAGAATCAGCCCCACCAAAACCACATGAACTCTTCAACAAATAGTTCCTCAGAAAGAAATTAAGGTGTGGTTATCAAAAGGTTGAATAGGAATTCTCTAAAAAAAGATATATCTCTATACTCTTCTTGTGTACACAACTATTCTTTCAGACTCTGACAGTTTTTAAATACTAATGTTTAAAAATAGATGCATAAGGATGTTTATTTCAATTTTGTTTCAAATACAAAAATAATCCCCCTGCAAAGCAGATCTTTGAGGAGAATATGATTGACTATATTTTCATCCATAAATACTAGGGACTATGATATAGTCATTTAATAGAATATGAAAGTCTTTCCAAGATATATTGTTAAGTGAGAAGAAGTAAATAACAGGTCATGTGAAGAGTCTGATCCACTTTTTTTCACAACAGAAATAAAATAAACATTTATATATGTATTAATCTTTATACGTTTTCATAAACAAAAGAAAAAACTCTTGACTAACTCATGTCATGGGGAGCAGATGAGGAAAAATATATACTATAGATCTACCTTTTTAGGTATTTAGGATTTATTTGACAGCAAGTAACAGACAATCTATTTCGAACTGGCTAAAATCCCAAAAGGAAACTTCTGAATCTGAAATGTGGACAGCTTGATCCAGATATAAATTTCAACAGGGCACAATTCACATCTCTCTCTATATTAGTCAGGTCACCGCAGAAACAGAACCACCGGTAGTTTACATATATATATGGGAATATAGAAATTCGCTCACACGATTATGGAAGCTGAGAAGTCTCACAATCTGCCATCTGCAAGCTGGAGAACCAGGAAAGCTGGTGGTGTAATTCAGTCTGAGTCCAAAGGCTCAAGAACCAGGAACGCATGATGTTGGCGGGCAGGAGAAGACAGACAGCTCAGCTCAAGTGAAGAGCAGATTTGCGCTTCCTCTACCTTTTGTTTTACTCAGGCCCTCAACAATTGATGCCCACCACCATTGGTGAAGGCAGTCGTCTTTACTCAGTCTACCAATTTAAACGCTAATCTTTCTCAGATACCTCTACACAGGCACACCTAGGAAAAATGTTTTGCCAGCTCTCTGGATATTCCTTAGACCAGTCAAGTTGACACATAAAATGAACCATCACACTCCCTCTCTTTGATGCACTATCTATACTGACTGTATCTTTTCTTGGCTTAAAACAACAGATATTTATTCTCATTTATTCTGGAGCCTGGAAGTCTGAAATAAAAGTGTCAGCAGGATGATGTTTCCTCTGAGACTCTAGGTAAAACACTTCCTTGCCTCTTCCTAGTTTCTGGTGCTGTCCAGCAATCCGTGGTGTTCTTTGTCTTGTAGCTGCATCACTCCGGTCTCTTAACTCTGTTCTCATATGGTGTTCTGTCTGTGTCTCTTCTCTTAAAAGAACACCAGTCTTCTTGGATAAAGGGCCCACCCTACTCCAGTATGACCTGATCTTAACTAATTACATCTGCAATGACACTATTTCTAGATTAAGCTAGATATAGCAACTCCAGTATTTACATCACAGACATTTTACATCTTGTAAATAAAAGTGGAAGGAGTCTGTTGTTTTTAATTTAGATATGCATGTATATTTAAAATTATTACATTAAGCAAATATTATTTTAAATAAAACAAAATTACAATATATCAAGACAACTAATAAGGCAGGCAAGAAGAGATACTAAATCCAGAGTGTCTATCCAGACAGAGGTGAGGCATATACTTAATATAAGTCCAGTAGAGTTAAGTGGAGAAAGTCCACTGAATAATTTACACTGGGAAGTTGGAGTGTCCAGCAGTAGAATTTCATCCATGGGACAGTTAAGTCGGTGGCAGAAAAATATAGACCATGAGGCCAAAGAAAATATCTTCAAATGAACCTAAAGTAGCCAGCAGATTTCCATAGAATGAATGTTTCCTTATTGTCTGTGGTTACTACTGCCTTCCTATGGCCGCACATTTGAATCCCTTCTGCAAACTGCTTTATGATTTAAATCAAAGAAAAGTTAAGAAATACAGATACAATCAGAATTGAAGAAAGGGTGTCTCAAATTTAGAGAAACTGGAAATATTCATGATTGCACATGGAATAGGAATCCTGTGGCCGGGCAGCTTGTTGCTGAAGCAATACAAAGATTAGGGATTAAGAGCGTTTTATTCAGAATGGGTTTGACTCTTGCCTTTGCATGTACTAGTCACAGGGGTTCAATAAGGCTCAGTTTCTCAGCCACAAAGAGGATGTGCCAGTTATCAACTTATTGCCTCTTAGCTCTAAATCTGCCAGTTCCGTGCTCAGCTTCCTGATTCTGGAGCTGGCTCAGGTAAACCTCTCTCTTTTCTGGTTGGAGCAATGCTAGGCTTTGCCGGGAGAAGGCACCGGAGGGACCCCACCAGATGCGGCAGAAGAGGGGCTTCTCTTCCTGGTTCTCATGTGCTTTTCTTCTTGCTCCCATATCACAGCTGCCTGGACCATGTGGGAGACCCAGTGGCACTCACTCTCCCGTGAGTTTGCCAGCACTGGAGGGAGTGCTTTTCTGTTTATGGGCTCCTGCTCCCCAGAGACCTAGTGGTCAGCTTTCTGGACACCAATTTTGGCCTGCCTGCTGCAAACCAGCTCTGATGCTGGGCACTGCAAGGTTGCAGCCACATCCTCTTCATCGAGGTATGAACCCCCCTCAGCTTTGGGGAAGTACTTTCCACTTTGGTCCTTCAAAAAGAGTAGCTGCTCCCTGCCTTTACTACTCCTGTATTGTTTAAAGTTTCCTCTTAACACTTGTTGTAATTAGCTATTTTCTAATTAATAATTCTTCGTAGTTAATTTTCCCTCTTTAAATTACTAATAATTTTTGATCTTCTGACTGTACTCTGACCAATACAGTGGGAAAAAAATATCCCCCTTTGAGAGGTTGTTGAAAGGTTTAAATTTAAAAATATATATATGTATACGCTAGCTATATGTATTAATGAATGGCTGTTATAGTGATCTTTAGTGAATCTTAAGGAATGAAAGTTTCTTTCACATATTTGACAATTTTTTTTTATTTATCTTTTCTTCCTTTCCCAATTGTCTCATTTTCATAGTGTGGCAAGATGATGTGTTTGAAGTGCATAGCCTTACAATCACCAGCACTGCCGACAGAGCTGGGCAAGACATACAATGCTGATGGCAAAATTACTCGGATGGCCAAAAGGTTTACTCGGGTTTTTCTGTAACATCTTATGGAAAAACCCGAAGGAACTTTTTGGCCAACCCAATACATAGCAAGACAACGAGGTACCACTACACACGGAATAGAATGACCAAATCCAAAAAAGGAGGGGATACGTGTATACGTATAGCTGATTCACTTTGCTGTACAGTAGAAACTAACACCACATTGTAAAGCAACTACACTCCAAAAAAAATTAATAAAAAAATAAATTTTAAAAAATGACCTAAATCCAGAACACTGACAGCACCAAATGCTGGCAAAGATGTGGAGCAACAGGAATCTCATATATTGTTGGTGGGAATATGCACAATCACATAACCACTTTGGAAGACAGTTGGCTGTTTCTCACTAAAGTAAACATTCTTTTACCAAATGATCCAGCAGTCATGCTCCTTGGTATTTACCCAAAGGAACTGAAAACTTATATCTACACAAAAACCTGTACAGCTATATTTGTAGCAGCTTTAGTCATAATTATCAAACTTGGAAGCAACAAAGGTATCCTTCAGTGGGTGAATGAGCAAACGGGTACATCCTTACAATGGAATATTATTCAGCGCTAAAAAGAAATGAGCTATGGAAAGACATAGAGGAATAAATGCATATTACTAAGTGAAAGAAGCCAATCTGCAAAAGCTACATACAATATGATTCTGACTATATGACATTCTGGAAAAGGAAAAGCTGTGGGATCTCTACAAAGGTCAGTGATTGCTAGGGGCTAGGAGAGAGGGAATGCTAAATAAGCCAAGCACAGAGGATTTTTAGGGAAGTGAAACTACTCTGTATGATACTGTAATCATGGGTATATGTCATTATTCATTTTTCCAAACCCATAGACTGTATGGCACTAAGAGTGAAACCCAATGTAAACTGTGGATTTGGGGTGATTATGATGTGTCAACGTAGGTTCATCGGTTGTAACAAATGTACCACTCTGGTGGGCACGTTGATAATTCTGGAGGCTATGTATGTGTTGGGGTAAGGGGTGTATGGGAAATCTCTGTAGCTTCTGCTCAATATTGCTGGGAACCTAAAACTGCTCTAAAAAATAAAGTCTATTAAAAATTGCATAGAGATCATCCACATTTTCTTCATTTGTCTTTGAGTGGATTATAACCTAACATATTCCTTAACAAGAAAGGCTTTTTGGATTTGTTTTGTTTTAGAAACATCTTCAAAATGTCTAATGTTCTTACCATAGGAAAATGTTTCTTTAAAAATGGCCTTTACTTTTTTTAGCTGAGTTGAAGAAAAGTAAGAGAGGTGGATGATGTTAAGAAGTTTAGAAATTTTATTCTGGCTTTTTATAATTAATTTTCCACCTATTATTTTATATAAACCCAATAGGAATTCATTTGTTCTAAATACAAAATGCTAAATGTGATTTCACTCATTTGGAGCAGAATGTCATATTCAGAATGCTATTTCAGGAATACATTGTTATTTCCCAAAGAAGTAATACGTTTCATTTAAATTTCATGTTGTGTGCCTGTACATATAATTAGAAGAAATTTAATCAGCTACGAATCCCACCACAAAGAAACCTGGACAGACTTCCCTTGCTGCGCGGTGGTTAAGAATCCGCCCACCAATTCAGGGGACACGGGTTCGAGCCCTAGGGCGGGAAGATCCCACATGCCGCGGAGCAACTAAGCCTGTGTGCCACAACTACTGAATCTGTGCTCTAGAGCCCGCGAGCCACAACTACTGAGCCTGCGTGCTGCAACTACTGAAGCCCGCAAGCCCAGAGCCTATGCTCCTCAACAAGAGAAGCTACCGCAGTGAGAAGCCCGTGAACCGCAATGAAGAGTAGACCCCGCTCGCCACAACCAGAGAAAGACCGCGTGCAGCAATGAAGACCCAATGCAGCAGAAAATAAAATTAATTAATTAAAGGGGAAAAAAAAAAAAGAAGCCTGGAACTGGGCTACTGGTAATTGGAATTGCTTTTCAACTGCAAATTGCTCACTTTGTGAAGGTTTCATTCACAGACCTTTCCTTTATTTTTTAAGGATGTACAAGACCTGTTTATTGAAAATTACAAAGTATTGTTGAGAAAAATCAAAGACCTAAATAAATGGAAAGCTATGCCATGTTTGTGGATTGGAAGACTCCGTATTGATAAGAAAGCAATTCTCCTCAAATTGTTCTATAGATTCAAGGAAGTTTCAATCAAACTCCCACCAGGCTATTTTGTTTTTTACGAATATAAGCTATGCGGTTTAATTGTATACATTGGTCTGAAGATTTTTGGTCTTATTACTTGCATATGTGATCTGTTTAACACTCTTTAAAACAGAAAGGGCTTCCTTGGTGGCGCAGTGGTTGAGAGCCCGCCTGCCGATGCGGGGGACATGGGTTCGTGCCCCAGCGGCTGGGCCCGTGAGCCATGGCCGCTGAGCCTGCGCGTCCGGAGCCTGTGCTCTGCAACGGGAGAGGCCACAGCAGTGAGAGGCCCGCGTACCGCAAAAAAAAAAAAAAAAAAAAGAAAGAAAGAAAAAGTTATATTAATTCATATGCTCAGAACTGTGTATTTTAAAGGATTTTGTAGTGTGGAGTGCACTTTTCATTTCATTCTTAATGTGCACTTGAAGTTGGAAAAATTAGCCATGTTGTATAAATGGCATCAATGTTCATCATTCTGCTTGCAAAAAAAAAATGCCCTCTACTATTTTACTTTAGTTAAATAAATTATACTGTTATCAACCACACATTCACTCTCTGAAAAGACATACAATCTAAAGCCTATGCTGTTTAATTTTGGAATATATTGTGTTTTGGATTGTTTATTGTGATTTGGAATGCAGCTGGTTTTCCCTTCAAAAAAAATGTTTAGATCATACCAATGTTAACATATCTAAGAGAGAAGCAATAGCCTAGAGGCAGACACAAGGTCACTAGGGATTAAAAAACCTTTCTGCAAAAAATCATAAATGGGTTTCTAGATAACTGAGAGTTAATGGCCTTTCTGTTTACTCAATGTAGGCAGGGCAGAGAAAAATCAAAGAAAAACCTCAAGAGGCACTGTTGGGTTCCAAAAAGCCATTGGAAGTTGCAGATTTACACAAGGGATTCTGCAGGGTGAATGTTTAGAAAGTAGACTTCTCAGCATGTTCTGTCATGATAAGGGTTTTAAGGCAGATGGATATAATGTGAATATAATTAAACCCTTTTCAGATAATGGTATAACAATATTATGTTCTCTAAGGATAGGCAGAACTGTAGCTCTGAGTACATTCATCCATTTATACCTACATGTCCTATTCTATTCCAGAGTTTCATTAGGAATAATTTTCATGCATATTGTTCCCAAGACCTCACTTTATTGTTCTAATGTCACCAGAGCTTTAAATAAAGATCCACAGTGTTGAGTAGAAAAGAATAAGAGAGTCAAGGGGATGGAAGAGACTGGAGCAAAATAAATGAAGGAGGAATTTTCAGGCAATGCTTTTATATACACATTTTTGTTACAATTTTTTTTTAGTAATTGTTTAAAGTATCAGTGTCTTTGACATCTCATAGGAAAGTTGAAATAAAATGGAATTTTAAATATTGATGAGGCCAAACAAACAGAAAAATACCCTAATTTTGCTTTGGTTTAGAATGATTTTTACCCTACTGCCATTCTTTATGTATATTAATCTTCTGCTCACTTGCTCTTAGCTGGTTTGTTTCTTTTACGCCAGAAAAAGAGATTTATCCAATTTCCATTTTTACATTTCAAATTATGTAAGCATTGAATGTCTATATTTTTTAAAATTCCGTATCTATAAATCTAATTCTTATATTTTTATCTTCCTTAATTGAAAACATAAGCAATAAAGAAATAACCAATAAGCAAAAAGTATTTCATACATTTAAAATTGAGTAATTTGTTCTTATCTGAAGTAACGCTCTTATACTGGGTGCAAAGAAACCTTGTTAGTTCCTTCACTGACTATGAACTGAGATCAAGAATAAAGAGAGAAACCTCTTCAGGGGAGAGAAAGATATCATTATTTACATTATAAAATGATAACTATATTTACATTATAATAAGCTATATGTTATATTTGTTTATAGTTCCTACATGGGATAGGTCAGTCTAGATACAAATAAAAATATGAGCACACCTGGGGAATGACTAAGTCATATTCATCTTTATATCCCTCTCTATATATTTCGTTCCTAAATTCTTATCAAGGCACTTGCATTTAACAAGAAGTCAATATATATTTGGTAAATAAATAAATACATAAATAATAAATGCAAAACAAAATAGGCAACTGACAAAAATTCTGTAAAGAAAGAAAGAAAGAAAAAAGGAAAGTGCCTAATTGATGACTTATATTTTGAGAAATAAGCAATAGCGCTTATAAATCCATGGATCATATCATTAATCAATTACTAGTCTTAGGTTCCTTTATTTATGAAAAGAAAAAGTGCAAACCACTGGAGACAGGCCTGGTATAATAGAAAAAGAAACCACCTGAAGAATAAGAAACGTTGGCTCTGCCTTATACATTTGACCATAAATAAACCACATATCATATTTGAAAGTCATTTTCCTTATTCAGAAATTAAAGATTAGACTTTATAATTACCAACACTTTCTTCTATCTCTACCATTCAATAATTTTCAATGTAAACAAAAAACATATATTCCTCTACAGAGAGAGAGAGTCTCAGAACAAGCAGTAGAATGTTCGGCATTGCTTGTAGTGACAGATTTACAAACCTAAAAGGTAGTTAAACAGGCCTCTTAGTCCACACATTAGAATAGTGAGAACCAAGCACAGTCAGCTCTTGTGTGGACACACACAGACACACAATCTCTTTGGATTCTTGCCTCTGCAATCTTTCAGCTTTCTAAGTAGAAGCATTGAGCTACCATGTGTAAGTAATCTATTTTTACACAAGCCAGCATTTAAGATTGGGTCAAACAAAAAATAATAGATAGGTGCCTACCTCTCTCTTCTTCTGAAAGTATTTTCTTGTTTGTTTTATAAAAAAAAAATTTAAAGGCTTAAAAATGTTGGAAAATTAGAAAGAGATCAAAGAACCAGAAACTTTGAGAAGTGTTTTTAAAAAACTGAGAACCAATGTGATTAAGTTGAAGTAGGAAAAAAGATCTAGAATACATAATAAAGAGGATTGTTGTGAAAGGTGGGAGCAGCTTTGTGAGTGTTTACTGGGCAGAGGCAATGCTACAGGGATTGTTTCAGAAATTAAATTTATAATAGTCACCCTGAGAGGTTTTTTTCCCTTACTTTCCTCCCTTAAATCCATTTGTACCCAGCACTGGGCATTGTTTTCAGACTGAGGCTTTGAGTGGGAAGACTTGGTTTAGAGAAGGAAAGGCATTGCCCTTCAGCCCTGTGTGGTGGTGACCTATAGGAGGAATGAACTTCTCCAATATCTAGAACATAATGTGTTGGCAATTTCTCTCAGGCCCACCTTACACCTCAAAAATTATGGGAGGAACATACGGGAAACACAAACATCAACTCAAACATTTGAAGAAATCCAACATAATGAATGAGAGGTATAAAATACAAGAATCAGAATACTAAACATCCAATTTTTCAGCTAGTAAAGCACAAAAAAGGAGAAGATTTTTGAAAGAAATACATGTATGCAAAGAGATAAAAGAAGATAATGCATTCCTGAAACAAAGACGTAGAAACAAATGCAAACACAAAATTTTCAATTAGTGGTCATGGTATAAATTTCTCTGCTTAAAAACAAAATTTTTGACTGAACAAAAAAATCTTGCTATATACTGATGGTCCTATCTAAATCAAAACGATAAATTAAGATTGAAAATGAACAGTTCAAATGATATGGGGAAGGAGGGAGATTGTAATGAAAAGTACATAGGTATAGCAATTTTGTTATTAGATATTAGGGGCTTCAGCCTGGAAGGCTTAATAGGATAAGAATAAAAATGCACAAAAATACCTATCATTCATTAATCTATATGGGTTTACCATAGTAAATTTAAATATGTACAAAAAAACCTAATAGAATTTCAGGGAGTAATGGGATATTTCATAATCACAGGTTGAGAGTTAGGCACCTTTAAAAAAAAATGAAATCTCAAAAATGAAATCTCTGAAAATAAAACAGACAAGACATAACAGATTTAAATATCACAGTTGATTTGCGTGAACTTTTTAGCCAATAGCTAGGAAATACACTTTATTTATTTTTTTAAGCTTTTATTTATTTTTTTTATCTTCTGGCCATGCTGTGGGACATGCGGACATGTATGATCTTAGTTCTCAGACCAGGGATCGAACCTGTGCCCCCTGCATTGAAAGCATGGAGTCTTTTATTTATTTATTTATTTATTTTTTTGTGGTACGTGGGCCTCTCACTGTTGTGGCCTCTCCCATTGCGGAGCACAGGCTCCGGACGCGCAGGCTCAGCGGCCATGGCTCACGGGCCCAGCCGCTCTGCGGCATGTGGGATCTTCCCGGATCGGGGCACGAACCCGTGTCCCCTGCATCGGCAGGCGGATTCTCAACCACTGCGCCACCAGGGAAGCCCAAAAGCATGGAGTCTTAACCACTGGACCGCCAGGGAAGTCCTTACATTTTATTTTTTAAAATGCATAAAACATTTTAAATCTTGTACAGCAACTTTGGTCAAAAGGAAAAATCAATAAATTAGAAAATGCCCATAATTTTACAGGATACATTCCCTCATGACAATGTAATACATTTAGGGAAATTAACAACAGAGGCAGAGCCATGAGACTTCTCAATGTTAAAACGTCATGCAGGAAGATAATGACGTAATATTTTTTAAAATTGTGAGGGGGACAAAAACTTTAACACCTCAATATTTATATTCTTCATTTATATGTGAAGGTAAAGTAAGTAAAATTCTCAATCTTGCAAGGTCTCAGAATTTTCACATTAAATATCATCTTGGACAACATTATTACAGGAAGTGTATCAGTTAAAAGAAAAAAATCAGAAAAATGTTAAAACAAAGGAAAGTAAGAATTAGTAAATTACTTAAAAATTATATCTATATACCCACGTGCTCCTGCAGAAATATATATCTTTAAATCTTTTTTCTTTTTCATAACAATTAAATTTCAAACAGAATATCAGCAAGAAGGTGGAGTAAGCAGGGCAAGGAGAGGAGACAAGAGAGGTAGTTGAGAAGTTAGGAAATTTACAGGGAAGTAAGCACAGTTTGGGGTTTTAATAAATTGAATCATAAATTTAATAACAGTTACTGTGTATACCTACTAATTGAAGAGCTGGATATGAAACAGTGAACAAAATAATCTCTGACCCATAGAGCTAAGCGACAGATAAAAAATAAGTAAATGAATGAATATATGATATGAGGTCAATTGACAATAAATGTTATGAAGAAAAATTAAGGATAAAGAGGTCCTCCGGTAGAATGACGTTGGCACGAGAACTAAAGAAAGTAAATGAGTGAGGTGGTCATGTGGATAGTGAGAACAGGATTTCAGCTAGAGGACGCAGCAAGCGCCAAAGCTCTGACTTGCTAGCCTGTTTGGAAGGCTTGAAGAGTAGCAGGGCAGTCAATGTGCCCTCTTACTGGGAACAGGGCAAGTATGTTTAATCTTATGGTTTTTCTAAAATCTATATAGAAAGGTACACACCATGGAAGAGAGAAAACAATATTGACTAAGAAGAATATAGTAGGAGGAAATATTCTACCTGATATTAAGGCCTACTCTATAGCTACCATAATTAGGATAGTGTGGTGGACAGGCACATAGGTCAATGAAACAAAGCAGAGAGTCCAGAAACAGATGCACAAAAATATCTTCAGCCGATTTTTATAAAGGTGCAAAAGCAGTTCCATGGAGGAAGAATAACCTTTTCAACAAATGATGCTGTATTAATTGTACACCTGGTGGCAAAATAAACAAACAAAACCCAAAAAGCACAACAACAAAAAACCTTTGACCTAAACCTCATACTTTATAAAAAAATTAGTTAAAAATAGATCATATGCTTAAATGTAAACTTAAAAGTCTAGAAGTTTTAGAGAAACTCCTCAGGAGAAAATCTTCAGAATCTAGGGTTAGGCAAAGAGTCCCTAGATATGACACCAAAAGCATGATTTGTCAACAGGAAAAATTGATAAATTGGACCTCTTCGAAAATGAAAGCTTTTGCTCTGTGAAAATTCATATGAAAAGGCTGAAAAGACAAGCTACCAACATGGAGAAAATATTTGCAAACCACATATTCAATAAAGAGCTAGAATCTAGAATATACAACCCCAAATTCAATAGTAAAAACCCAAACAATTCCATTAGAAATTGAGCAAAACACATGAACAGATATTTCACTGAAAATGACATAAGATGGCAAATAAACACACCAAAAGATGTTTAACATCATTAGCCATCATGGAAAATGTAATTTAAAACCCTAATGAGGTATTACTATATACCTATCAGAATTGTGGAAATTTTTTTAAAAATTGACAATAACAAATACTAGTGAGAGTGTAGAAACTGGATCACTTATATATTGCTGGTGGGAATGTAAAAGAGTAAAGCCATTTTGAAAAACAGTTTGGCAATTTGTTATTAAAATAAACATACAATAACTATACAACCTAGCAACTGCAATTTTATGCATTTATCTCAAATATATAAAAACCGGAGAGGGGAAATGATAGTTACTGAGGTGGGGAAGGCTATAGAAGTACAGGTTTTTGTGGATTTGGTTAAAGTTTGAAACCAAACTTGAAAATATTTGAAATATCTACTTTATTTCCCAGCGGAAATGTTAGGTCAGCATTCAGATAGATGAGTATCAGGGTAATGGTCCAGGTTGGAGATACACATCTGAGAGTCTTGGGCTTATAAATGACATTTCAAACTATGAGACTCAATGCCATTATTAAAGTATTGACCATAGTTTAGAAAAGTATTCCAGAGATTGAACCCGTGTACTTCAATGTTATGTAGTTGGAGAGAGAATACAGCAACAATAAAGTAGACAGAAGCAGAGTACCCAGTGAGGGAGAGGGGAAAGAAATCGTATGTATGCTGTCTTCCATTCTTGAGATTGTGCTTTATATTTCTACTTAAACTATTCATCTAGTGGATTACAGTACTACATTTCATGTGAAATCAACCTTGCATTTCTAAAATAAACACAACTTGGTCATGAAGTGTTCTATTCTTTTATACACTGCTGAGTTTTTAGGATTGTTAAATCGATGTTTATCAGTGAAATTGGCCATATAGTGAACTGACCTTTATCCTAAGTTTTAGGATCCAATGCAAAATCCTATGTGATTTTTTCAATATTTATCCACTGAATTATGCCGATAGCAAGAAGACTGAAATGTCAGAATGATCTGAAGTATTGGTGAAGGAACAAAAAAATAAACTATGGAAGATAACAGTGAGCTCAGAAGTAGATTCATGTATGTATGTCAAGTCGGTATATAATATGTCAAGTTGGTATACATGTACGTATGTATATATGTGTGTATATATGTATATGTGTATATATATGTGTATGTCAAGTTGGTATATAAATTACTCAGTACATGAAGTGGAGAAACCAGCTTACTCAATGAAAAAAAATGAACCTGGCTCTTTATACCTTGTCTAAATAAAGATGATTAAAAATGCAAATGTGAAATACTCGATATTGAATACTACAAAAAGAAGGCATGTAGAGAGTATTTTTGTCACTTATTCAAGGGAGTGAGGGAAAGGTACATAAACAAAAACCCAAATGTAGAATATATAACTTTAAAAAGTGATGGATTTGACAAAATTAAAGTTGCTATTTAAGGTTCATTGAAGGATACCAACAAAAAAACTAACAAATTACAGATTGAAAATACATTTTAAATATTTAAGACTTACAAAGGAATATTCCATAGGCTACATAAGAATTGCTGCTTAGCAACCAGTGGACAATTGTAAACCCAATTTTAAAAAATTATGAAGGCTTCAGATTGTACTTCTACAGAAGACATCCAAATCGTCAAGTAAAGAATAAAGAGATGTTCACATTCGCTGGTAATCAGAGAAAGATTAAAACAATGAGCTATATCTTCCACCTACCAGATAAGAAAAAAATTTTAAAGTCAGATAAAAGAAGTATCAACAAGGATGTGGGAAAATAAGAATCTTTGAGAAGTGCTCCTGTAGCATAAACTATTATGGCTTTCTGGAGAGCAATTTGGCAGTGCTTAGCAAAATTAATTATGTGTGTCTACTGTGACACAGCAATTCTCTGCCTGTGGATAGATCCCTGAGAATCTCACATGTGAGTCCACAAGCGGATATGCACAAGGCTGTTTGTCACAGTGTACTTGTGGCCATATAGCATTGGAGGAAGCTGAGGTAGCTAATGGGTAAGAACAATCTGGGGGCTGGTTAACTTTGCATAATGCAGCAGTTAGAAGCAGTCAACTAGGTGTATATGCAGCAACAGTGATCTTACAACTTCATGCATAATAAAAAATTAGGAAATAGGTGTGTTCTGTAATATAATATTCTAATGCAAAATAAAGCACCTACATGTAAAAGCAACAACATATATTTTTCACAGATATTTACAAATCCAAAGACACCTACTGCAGTATTTTTTGGAGGGGCAGGAGGACTGTAGCTAAAAGTAAACTGACAATGATGATGGAGGAAATGAAAAAATAATAGTGAAATAAAATGAAATAAAATGAAAGAAGAAAAAGGCCTTAGATCTATCATGTACCATGGACCAAGGAACTTGACTAACTCAACTCTTTGAATCTGGGATCACTCCAAAATAAATTAATAATAAATATTAACTCAATGATATATAATTCATCTATAAGAATGGCAAAAGTTAAGGAAAATGGTGGATAATATCTAGGACTCAAGGAAATGTGAAGAAATTGCTCATTTCATGCAGTGATGATTGGAATGAATATTAATGCAGCCTTTGGAAGAGTGGACTTTAATTATATTGAAATATTTTAAAATATGTGTTTTAGAGAATTTTTTTTTTTTTTTTTTTTTTTTTTTTTTACCACAACGAAAGCTAAGTAATGAATCATTCAACTCCTATAGGTATCTATCTTTAACAGGGGCATTGGACCAGTGCATTTATTACCGCTTGTGTTCAAAGGAAAAAAATATAATCAAATATTCACAAATTCGTATGTTGCTAAGTAAATTGAGATACATATATACGATATAATAGTATGTAACTATAAAAAATAAAGTTGAATCACAAGTAGTGACGTAAATATATTACTGAACATATTATTAATTATGAAAGACACCAATCATCAAAGTATCCATACAGTATGACACCCATTATGTTAAAACAAGTGATATAAAACAAAACTATTTTTGTATATACGTATGGAAATGCATAGCAGCAGTATGATGAATATTCATCAACTTGATATCAGTAGCTATGTATATAAAAGGTCAAAGGACTTAATTATAAATGTCCAGTGTGTACTCTTGTATATTGCGTGCATGTATTCGTGTGTATTTTTGTGTAACTAAAAAAGATTATCTATCTTCTACAGATAATACCAGATAAGGTGTCCTAAATCTTCTTCTTCATATTCTTGAAAAGAGGTTCTTCAATTAAATAAGTTTGAAAATTAATCCAAAGTAATTTTCTTTCTTAGAAATTCAAAATATACATGAGCACATCAGAATTGGGAGATACTCTGCAGCCAAACAATATTTTGAACTTTATCCAGTCAGTGTGTCCTAAACTAACATTCTATTCTCCCCTAAGGAAAACCTAGTTACCATTTTTCCTGTAGACAACAATATATTCTAAAAAACAATTTGAGAACACTGAAATAGGAATAGAAGAAGAAAATAAGGACTTGAGGGAAGCAAAAAAAGATTTTGATATTTAAATTGTTCCTATGATTCATTATAAAACTTTTGTCTGTGTTTCCTGCCAGCTGCAAGAAAGTCAGCTGTGTTACATTAGATACTTCTTATTTTTGTCAAGAGAGGGAATGAGTTCTGGGTAAACAAAGTTTATCTTAGCACTAAATTCTGAAAGAAACATCAAATTTGGTGAATTATCTAAATGCCACTGGTTGAGGACGTCTTCACCATCACCACATTAATTCAGGTGTGAATGTAAGTTGTAGATTGCAACTTAGTAAAAGGGTTTTATCTACATTAAAAAAAACTGAAAATCATTTTTAGCTTTCAGTGGTCAGATTATGAATGAATAAAACTTAAAATGGCTAAAGGTATGGACAAACATTATGCTTCTTATAATCTATACACTATAATACATGAGTATGATGTCGTAGATTCACTGTCCATCCACCCATTGATTCTAGAAGAGCATGTTTTTCATCAGGCATTCTGTACCAGGCACTGTGTGAGGAATACTTGAATCCAGTGTCTGATGTTGCATTGCTCTTAGTCTATGGATCTTTCTGAATGTAAGTACTAGTCACCAGAAATAAGCACGAAACATCAGGAGGCCCCAAAGAGACAAAAAACAGCCTCACTCTCAAAATTAGTAAATTTTGAAAGCTTATTTTTTAAAACTGCTATTAACTACATCATGTAATAACTCAAAAGATCAAATTCTTTTACTTTTGGAAACCAGAAAAGAGAGAAGAGGAATTATATTTAAGGCCAAAGTAAAGATTTCCAATGCTAAAAATATTTTTTCCTGAAATCTTAACCCCTTACATGTAGAATTGGGCAAAGCCATTTGGTTTATTGCTCATAGTATTATCAGTATTCATAAGCATTAATATTGTTACATTCTTTCTATGGGCCGGACACTAGACCAATCCTTTTAGGTGCATCATCACTTCACTCTGATCAAGGAGCTATTTTTACCTCTATTTTACAGTGAAGGAAAGTGATCCACAGAGAGATGAAGCGGTTGCTGAGAAATAATGAATAAATGTTGGCAAACTAACCTCAGAGCTCAGACATTTACCTCAACATTGGCACTTATATCAATCTTTTCAGATAGTAGTAACACAAGTCCACAGAACTATGATGCCACTACTAGAAACAGCATCCACAAGTCAACATTGTACAAAACAAAGCCAACTCATTTCCATCTGCAGTCAATGAGGTCATATGTGATGAGACTGTCAGTGTTAGGGGAAAGTGGAGGAGTGTAAGGTGACTTTGCTATTGGGCAATCTTGACATTATCTGAACATCACTTGGCCCTTTGTTGTCCTGTAGCTCAACTCTCTTCTGGCTTTAAGGGAATGAAGCCTTGCTACTGCCCTCTGCACCTGGAGTCTGCTTTGCTTTATCTCCTCACTGTTCCAAGGATAGTAATATATCCTGTAAGGTCATGCCCAGTTTAAGCTCTCCTTTTACACCTTGGAGGTTACAGTGTCTCAAACGTGGTGTTTACTGTTTTTCTGTAACTGGTAATTTTCCCATAGGCTCCTGGGGGTTGACTCTTATCCTGTCATCTGTCATTGCCCGAGGAAGTGATAAACTATTTTTCCCCTTAACCTCTAAGGCAACAGGAAAATATTTGTTGGCTCTTTCTTTTGAAAGTAACTAAAGACATGCAAATTAGAATTAAAAGCAACACCACCATCAACAAAACCACCTTAGGCTATAGGAATTGCAAAGGTTTATTTATACTGTGGTTTTTTTTTTTCCTGTGAACAGTTGTTAACCGCACAAACTACATATATCTTAAGTGTTTTATTTTCAAAAATCCATCTGGTTCAGTTGTTTTATATAGTTATTTTTCCCCTTGTGGCGGCATTTACTCTATAACAATGCATGGATAATTGCATCCATGAAGACTCCTGCAGTGCTATAATAACTACACAAACTAAAAGATGGTTTTTCAATGGAATAAAGCAGTCCTAAGGATCACATAAGAGCTCCATAATCAATATTGTACAATTTTTGAATGGGACACAGAAGTGAGAGAAAAACCCTTGTCAAAAACCAGACACATGAAAGGCTCTTTTGTTCTCTCTGTGGTAGAAAGACTTTATACAATGTAGATAGAGGTAAAAATATTGTTCAAATTCTCTAAGCTGTGTTATGATCACTTGATATTTTATGTGCAGAACAATGCTTGGAAATAGCAGAAAGCCTAATCAATGTTGTTACAGCAAATTGTGTCTTTACACAGCCAATATGTAACTCTATGACTAGAAGAAAACAAAACAATGTAACCATTTAAAATGTATTATTTATTATTTTCCCACATATGTCTTAGGTTTTCTACCATAAGCATAATATTTTTCTTCAAGAAGTAAAAATAATTTTAAAAACAAAATGAATAAAATAAAACATCTTCCTAGTCTTTTCTGCTTTCTGAACTTTTACTCCTTTCTCAAGATTTAGTTCTAGTGTTGTTATCTCTGAGAAGTATTTATTCCCTGACTCTTCACCCTCTTTTTTGACTAAATTGGGTGTTTTTTCCTCTGTACTCTCATAGATTCTTGCCAAGTTAATATGATATATAAACTTATGCTTTATCCAGGCTTTTGGTTTGGTAAACCTACTCCTTTGTCCTGCAAATCCCATTAATTCTTGGAATGTGTTTTATTCGAGATTATTTTCTCTACCTTTCCTTGTAGGGCAACTTTGCATGTAGTAAGTGTTAAATTGGCTATTGTCAGAATAAAGCAATTCATCAGCTGAGTAACGATACAATGTTGTTAATAACACTGTGTTGATGTTCAGATCCATGTTCCCTAACCTTGAAATAATTTGGATTATTTTTCATTATGTGAAAAACCATGTGGTGAGTAAAGTAATTATGATTATACTTTATACGAGCATGTAACTTCCACATGGAGATTTTTCCAGTGTTCCGGGTCAATCCTTCGGACACCAAATTTTGAAAGAATGTTTCGGTTTCTTAAAATGACAGAAGCATTACCAAATGCTTTGAAAAACCTAAATTTTGTATGTTATTTGAGTATTTCTCATAATCAGCTTTTCTGTAATTCCAAAAATGCAACCTTTAATAATAGATTTCTCTGATATAAGCATCGCAGTGATCATGTCACTGCTAACTTTATAAGGCACATTTGAAAGTATTCCATCTCTATTACACACTAAATGACGATTCATAGCAAGGCCATATAAAACCAATATCTGTTAGTTCAAAATAGAGTGCGGTTGGATGCGACTACATTTTCCCAAGAGGCCAAATATGATTTTTCCATTAAAACTTTTGTTTAAGGTGTTGCATGGGTAATATATCATAGCACCTGGAAGGAGAGTCTTGGATCACCTAGCTTCTCAGTCAACTCTGTATGCATTGCAAAACAGTTGTAAGTTAATGTGTGTGGTGATGATCAATATTGTTTGACTCCCCATGAGCAGAAACAAAAAAGTAAGATGTTCTGCATCTTAGTGAAATCTTGCAATGAGGTTGACCCATGTCACAACATACTTCCTTTGTCTTTTGGACTTGAATGTGGGATACAGAGTTCCCAGTGTGAAAATCTAAGTTAATGAGGAACACTTCCATTAAGAAAGCTCATTTGAATGTGAGCCTCCATGAAAATTAAGTTTGCAAATCATGATGTCCTAGAAGTTAATCATATATTCAAGGATAGAGCGACTTAACATCATAAAAGTGCCAATTCTGGGCTTCCCTGGTGGCGCAGTGGTTGAGAGTCCGCCTGCCGATGCAGGGGACACGGGTTCGTGCC
>NC_041214.2:119809945-119820788 GCF_002837175.3 Physeter macrocephalus | reverse complement strand
GAGAGGCCCGCGTACCGCAAAAAAAAAAAAAAAAAAAAAAAAAAAGTGCCAATTCTATGAACATTTAGATACAAATTAACAGCAAATTTAGCAGAAAATGCCAGAAGGATTTTGGAAACTTCTTGATATAGTCGGTCTGTAAAGGAAAAGATTCACCCACAGCTAAGGTAATTTTTGAAAAATTAGAGCAAAATGGTGAGATTTACTCCCCTTCCCAATATATTAATATATATTTTAGGACCACAATTACTAAAACATGATGGTATTGGTATAAAGATAAATAGACCAATATAACAGGATATTTTAGAAAGAGTTCTTACTATAAATGTGAAGTTGGCATGGGCTAAACGATAGCAAGATAAATCTGTAGACAATGGATTCATTTTTAGTCAGCTTTGTTGGGAAAATGCACTTGTATGTCTAACACATGTTATATATACAGTAGGTCCTCCTCATCCACAGGTTCCGCATTTGTATTCAACCCATCATGGATTTTGTAAGGGACTTGAGCTTCCGCAGATTTTGGTTTCTGTCGGGGGTCCAGGAACAAATCCCCTGAGGATACCGAGGGACGACTGTACTAGAATAAGTGAGCTAAATGCTTAAATGTCAGATGAAATTGTAAGGTAAACAGACACAATTACAGAAGAATATCTTTTTGAACTTGGTATAGTGAAAATTTCTTAAACTGGACCTCAAAACCATAAGGAAAACAATGGAGAGATTTGACTAGATAACATGTAAGATTTTTTTTAATAATAAAGGGTATTAAGAAATTGGACACAGATATGAAGATATGTGTACATCTATAATCTATAAAAAATTAGTATCTGGTATGTAGAAAACATTTCTTTGAATAAGCAAGAAATAGACATGAAAGCTCAATTCATTCACTTAATAAATAAATATGCTTTACTTTGTTCCAGAATTTTTGAAAGTGCTTAAAATATTAATTCATTTAATCAGAATAAGTCCCACAGTTTGTTAACTGGTAGAGCTGGGATTTGAACGCAGACAGTCAGTTCTAGAATCAGTATTTTACTTGTCAATAGAAAAACCAAGAATAAAATGAGCAAAGGATATAAAAAAAACTTAGGGAGGAAGGCTCCTTAAAAACTAATGGGAGGGCTTCCCTGGTGGCGCAGTGGTTGCGCGTCCGCCTGCCGATGCAGGGGAACCGGGTTCGTGCCCCGGTCTGGGAGGATCCCACATGCCGCGGAGCGGCTGGGCCCGTGAGCCATGGCCGCTGAGCCTGCGCGTCCGGAGCCTCTGCTCCGCGACGGGAGAGGCCACAACAGAGGGAGGCCCGCATACCACAAAACAAACAAACAAACAAACAAACAAAAACTAATGGGAGATAGACTAATTTACTAACTGGAATCTCCATGGCTCTTCCAAGTAGCCTAGCAATGAGCTAGATCCACAGACAGAATCTGCAAGATCTTCCAGTGAGAAAGCCTCTGGTACCCAAACTCCACAAGTTGCCTGACTTGTGCGGTCAGGATGTTTCTCTCATTGACAAAGCCATTCTTCCAAATGGAAAGCAAGCTCTGCTAAATCCCCCTCTCCGTTGCTCCTGATCCCATTTGGCAGCAGTAAGAGGTATAACTTAAAATGAATCAGAAAACACCACATGCATCTGGACCAACTTGCAGTTGGAAGATGCATCTCACCCACAAAGGGGACAAAAATTGAATTCGATGACCATAGACACATTTGTGGAATATGGAGCTGCTTTGTTGCCCCTGGAGCAGATAGAATACGTATTACCAATATTACTGATTGACAATATTTGCAGGACACTGGAATTTCTTAACATAATAAAATTTATCAATGGGATCCTATTTATGTTTGTCACCAGGCCTACCAGCATGGCATTTGGTAATGGTTGCCACTATCACACATGGATAGCAGATACCATTGAGCCATGGGATGGCCCTCTCAAAGATGATCTACAACAGCCTCTCTGGCAATGACTTCTACAATGATGTCTGTTTCAGCTATCCTTGGTGATTGAACTCTGGAACACTGCCATACTCTGCAAGGATTTTCTGCCTCAGTGAAGCTCCTCAGCCCTCAGGTGTCAGTTATGGGGAATGAAGAAGAAAGTCCATGGGATAAATCAGGATACTCATATTTTAATATCATAACATGAGGAGTTTTATATATTTAACAAAATAGAACATATTGATACCACACCTACTGTTATGCAGCTTGCTCTTTTCACTTAGCACATCTGGAGATCTTTCCATTTCACTTTATACAGAGATTTTCTTTTAAAAAATGCTACAAAGTACTGCATTTCTGCATTTCTATCTGATATATAGGAAACTCTAATGATTCTGTATCTCAGTATTCACTTTTCCTTCCCCTGTATTCACATGTACTTGACCCCCAAAGAATGGATGGGGATTTGCATTGCATGGAATGAGGATGACTGGATAGACATGATACACATGAGTTTTGGATCCTCTGCCCCCAGGCTAGCACCATATCATTCCTGGGGGTTTTATGATTCCAACTCTCTGGAAGGGAAACTGCTATAGTTTCAAGATTTTGCTACAGAGTCCCTTTCCCTTACAGTTGTCCTTATTTTTCTTTAGAGGTCATTATTAAAGGGAGAATGGTGACTATTGGATTTCTGTTTATGGCTGCAGAGGAAGGACAAGCATTCTAGCAGTTGCCCAAAGCAGCAATATGCATGAACATACCTGAGCTCGGGATGTTGGGGAGGGTGGTCAGAAGGTGGATAAAAATTATCTTTCTCCTTTCCTATCACAAAACAACCAGCCTCCAAGGTCACCTACAACTCAGTCAGTCTGTGGCTCATAGTGATGTGGCAAATGGTCCTTGCAGTGTGACCAAGGTTTGGGGGACCTTGTCGGAAACCCTTCCCTTTACCAGGCAGTCACTCATTCCTGCTGACTGCTGCAGCCTCTTTAGTCAGTTTGCCTTAGTCCTCCACATAGATATTTCCATCAACCATACAAGCTATTTCAACCTTTCCTTGTTCCCTCTGGCATAGAATGCTATACTTCTGATATCTTGGCTCTTTGCAACCACTCCACACAGTAGGTCTTACTGCAAAGGCTTGGTTGCAATTTTCTCCACCTTCTTGATGCAACCAAACCTTGCCACCACCTTAAAATAGCAGAAAAGCTATATGCCCAGAGCAGGAGGTAATCAATACTAGTTGGATATATGATTTTACCTCAAAATGAAGTACTATTACCACATTTTGTGTCCCCTAGGGCTTGTTTTTCTCTAAAGTAGGCACATTCTCTCTTGCTTTCCACTTAGATATAACATTATTTGTGCTCTGGCAGGGGCCATATTATTCTTCGTGATGACCCAAGAACTACGGGTGGGGAGGGACATATCTCATTATCCACACAGGTTTCTTGCACTATCAGCAACATTCCTAGGCTAAAAAGGGACACATGGGCTTTCACCCAGTGAAATAAAAAAAAATGACAGTGAGCCATCCTTCAATTTGATCCCAGGAGTTTCTCTTGTTTTCTCAGCCTGAGCTTCAAGCCAAGTGGTTTAGATGATCTCCACAAATCCTTCTGATAAGAATTTTGCTGACTTTCTATATATGTAATATCGTCTTCACCATTTTCAAGAGAAGCTAGGAGTTTCATTGAAGGTTCAATTAACTTCCACCCCTGATAGGAAGGATTATGTTTAATTAGTTCTCCTCCTAGGGACCAGTAGGTGACCAAGTAGATTCAGAACTCTCTGTTGGATGGATGGATGGATGGATGCCCCAGACAGCTCTCTATTTAGGTAGCCTAGGAATGAACTGGCTCAGCATGAAGATCTGCAAGATTGCTACCTGATATTGGCCCTGAGAAGCAAATTCCTGTAGACAACTCAGGCAGTCTGATGCTCCTCTCATCAGTAAAGATACTTCTAAGCATGGAAAGGTCAAGATCTTCTGATTCCCAGATTATGTAATTAATCAGGTGTTCCCTGTCTCTTTCAAATTTCCCAAATAAACATGTAAAGAAGAAGGTTAGTGGAATACCTTTCCTGGAGTACAAACCATAGTACAAACTATAGTACAAACTATAATACAGTGTGTCCAGTTACATTAGGCCTAGTTGTACTAGACCAGTGGGAAAGTAAGGATACAGGGGACTACATATAAACAAATTTTACCTAAGAATTTCCCCAATAAATCTACTTTATACTTGTATGGAATGTACATCATCTTTGCTATGAGGCTAATAACCAACTAATAAATGTAGGGAGAGATGCACAAGTTTACTAGTAATCAGAAAAAAGCAATTGAAGCAACAATGGGAATGTTGGAAAATAGCAAGCCCTGGCCAAGATATGAGAATAGATTACTACTCAGGATTTCATGGGGAATATAAATTGTTACTGTTAGTCTTGCAATAGTTTTTTTTTGTTTGTTTGTTTTTAACATCTTTATTGGAGTATAATTGCTTTACAATGGTGTGTTAGTTTCTGCTTTATAACAAAGTGAATCAGTTATATGTTCCCATATCTCTTCCCTCTTGCGTCTCCCTCCCTTCCACCCTCCCTATCCCACCCCTCTAGGTGGTCACAAAGCACCGAGCTGATCTCCCTGTGCTATGCGGCTGCTTCCCACTAGCTATCGCCCACAATATGATGTTCCTCTTCTTGGTATATAACCCAAAGGAACCCTCACACTGATCAAAAGAAACCATGAATGAGAATGATTTTCACAGCATTTTCATGGGAGAAAAAAAATTGGAAGCTAAATCGGTGCCCATTTCTAGGGGAATGGCTAAATACTATATGGTATAAGCATAATATTGAATAGGTAAAATGAATGAATGAAGTCTACATGTAAAACATTGGTAGGTTTCAAAAACGTCAAACATGTGAATGAAAAAAGAACAAAATCAAATTTGGAGTACAATGTCGTTTAATTAAGTGAAAAAGACATATATCAGAACAGGCACCTTAAAATAGAGGATGTTCAATCTTCAAATTAAAAGATACACAATTTCATTAATAATCAGGGAAAAGTAAATTAAAATCACACATGTGTAATAACACGTTTACAGAATGACTAAAATGAGAAAAGACAGAAAATTTCAATTATTATCAACAACATGGAACAACTGCAATCCTCCAAAACCGTTCTGAGAGTACGACACTTTTAGAGAAATGTTTGCATATCTAATACACTGAACATATGTGTACGCCATGACTCAGTAATTCCTGTTCTAGGTATATACCAAATATAAACACATACATGTGTTCAAGAAAAGGCATTTGTGAGAATGTTCCTAGCAGCACTAATCATAAAAGCCAAAACCTAGAAGCTACCCATATGTTCGTTGATAGTAGAATGATACACTAGACACCGACAGTGCCCTGGGCCAGACACCTCGGACCTTCCATTGTAGTGAACACCAGACTGACTCCCAGCTGCTCACATCTGTAACTCATTGCCTGAGGCCCTTCTCGACTGGCTGGATTTCACTCTACCACAGGCACCTCAGGAAGTAAGGCCAGAGAATTAGTGCTCTCTGGGAGCGGCCTGAAAACAGTGACTATTGGGAGAGTATGTATAAATAGCTCAGCTTGTGGCTCTGCTGGGCTCAGTCTGAGAGCTGAGTTCTAAGTTAGCTTTCAGACTTCCCCAGGGAGGTTAAGATCTAGTTACCCGTTTTGATAACTTGCTTGGTAACAACTCTCTCTCCGCTTCACTTCTTCGCTTTCCTAGTAGAGTCTCCTGCGCTCACCCCCGTCCTTATAATGATTACCGTTCCTCCTAAATAAGCTACTCTGCGAGAGCAGCTGTAAATATAGGAGGTTATTTATTGCTTGTTTTTAAGTGATGTTGATGCACTGAAGGAAGAAACTCATATGACTAAATCAGTCAGCTATCAACTCAGGGCACAAAGTGAAAGCCAGAAGGCCTTGACGTAATGTGTAACAGACACTTATCTTCTGCAGCCAGAGAGCAGGTTGTGCTGAAAATGAGGTGCAGGACCCAATTCTGAGACTGTACCCTCTGCTCAAAATGCTGTTCCTCAGGATATTCACCTGGTTGCCCTCTCTTATCTCATGCACGTGTTCTTTGAATTGTCACTTTTTAAATGTGGTCTTTTCTCACCACCTCATTAAAATTATAAACGCTCTCTCCTCTAAGATACTCTGTACAACCTCCGTGCTTTCTTTTTTTCTCCATAGCCCTTATCATATTCTAATATCCAGTTTCCTTTACATATTTAAACTGTGTATTACCTTTTTCTTTCTATTA
This sequence comes from Physeter macrocephalus, assembly GCF_002837175.3. NCBI lineage: Eukaryota > Metazoa > Chordata > Mammalia > Artiodactyla > Physeteridae > Physeter > Physeter macrocephalus. Next base: position 119,814,520 of record NC_041214.2, on the reverse strand, counting down.
GAAGATAAACTTTATGAGCACAGCTATATTTTTCTATTTTATTCCCTCATGCATCCCCAGAACTTAGAGCAGTACCTGACTCATAGTAGGTGCTCAATCCATAAGTGTTGAAAGGATTATTATATAAAGAATAAAATATGGGAAGAAAAAAAGAAAAAGTGAAAAATTAGTAAAGGTAATGATAATAATAATAACTGCTATATATTACTGAAGTCCTACTTGGTGCCATATAATACAGTACTTAAAACAATCCTATAGGTAAAACATACATCCATTTCACAGATGAGGGAACTAAGTCTCTGGTACATTCAGGGAGAAGCTTAAGATTACACAAAAGGATGAGGATTTATTAAGTGTGTCTGACTCACACCTTAGTGGTCTTTCTATATCTCAACACTGCCTTCATCAACTAGTCTCCAATGGTAACTTACTCTTTTTTAGTCATCTGATATTTCAATTGGGAAACACAGATGCATATTGATAAGCAATAAACCAATAAACCGGACTGCAATAACAGGCACTGGTTCAGAGCAGAGATTCTGGTATTGGACTGTATGGGCACACATCCTGGCTCATACAAGAACTGGTTAAATTTCCTTGGACGTTTTTGTTCATCTCTCTGTGGCTCAGTTTTCACATTTTTAGAAAGGGGATAACAATTATTCTCTCTCGACAGTTTTTATAAGAATGAAGTAAACTAGCAGAAATAAATAATATTTAGAATAATGGTATTATAAGCACAAGTGTTATGCTCATTTACATTACACAGCATTTTAAAGATTTACAGTGTTTTCACAAAGTTTCCATTATTTAAATTTATAGCAGTTTCATGAGGTAGATAAGGAGAATATTTTATCCCTGTGTTATTCTTTGACTTGCTAGTTATTTATCATTTAATGTTTGATATGTCCTAGTCTAGGCTTAAGTCTTACACAGATAAAAAATAAAACACAATCCCTGTCCTCAAGAACACCCAGATAAGAAAGAAAACATAGTAGAATAAATGTTTTGATAGAGGTAGCCTGAGGATGCTGAGAAAACTGAAAGCTACAGAGGTTAATAAACCTGTCCAAGAGTGCCCAAACAATAAGTCTTCTCACTCTCCATCCAGAGTTTTCCCCTAAACACTGGTAGGAATGGTGGATAAAGCAGTCTTATGAGGTGGGAGATACAGGGTCTGAGTTTTTTCTTGCTGCCAGGAAAATCCCAGCTTCTCCTTGCATTGCAGCAAAGGACTGATCTTATTCCTCCTCCTTTCACCTGGTCTCCAGGTTGGTGAGCAAGATCCCATTATCCCGAAATTATAAGTAATAATTCTTATTAAAGCACCAAAGTGATACAAATAGATGCTGTGGTCATGAACTCTTATCTGACTGGTTCACAGAAGAGTAGAATAAAGTCAATGTTTCATTTAACTGGGAACCAGGAAACCTGGATATGACCTTGGGCAAATGATTCCATTTCTCTGCACCTTGGTAAATATTAGCTATCATTATCACCTTTATGGTTTCTAGAATGACTTGGATAGGAGTCACATTCTGTAATAGAAAACCAAAACAAGGCACTGCATGACCTCAGAGTGTAAGTTCATTTTTTATGTTGATTCTTTGCCATCTTTTCCAGCGTGTCAAATTTTGTTTGCTTTTTAAACTAAAGGAAGTGACTAACACACTGCTTTGTCCAGAGCTCACACTGAAAAATATTTGCTCAAAGAATGAACTGTCATCCACACAAAAAAGCATATTGGTAACTCGGTGTTCAGAAAGACACATCTATACATCTCATGCTCTTTCTAATCAGACACAGTCTCATCTTTTAGACTCAATTCGTAACACCTGCAGGTCCTTTAGCGCTTCTGTTTCTTTGCAAGGCAGCTTTCCCCGCAGAAAGTCTGTGTTCTGCCACAGCTGCACCAATTAGTCTCCCTGCCCGAGAAGAGTGACAATAGTGATATTTCTCCGGATGAATGATAGACCTACTGGAGAGTCCACAAATCAAAATGTCAATTTTCTTTTCTCCTTCAGTTTCTTTTGTGTCGTGTGTTTGTACGTAATTTCTTCTACAAAAATGCCTTTGGATAGAGAGAAAATATCTTCTTTTTTTTTCAAGTTTAACTAAATAATGAAGCATATCTGTGACAGATTTTGACACATTTTGGAATTACATTCATTGCCTACAAAGTGTGGCAATCACATGAATTCTTTGAAAAGAATGATTTAAAAGTGGCAGTGGTACCTAGAAAAGAAGCAGGCTACGGAGAGTGTGCTAATGCACGCTCCTGATAATTATATAAAACAAAATGTGGATTTGCAACCAAAGCACAAAAGCCTAGTAGATGCCCAATTCAATTTTTTTCTAATTATAATATCATCATTTCTTCACAGTTTTGTCATAACCTAAAGATTTTATGGTATTTTTAATTTCTGTATAACTTTAAAAGGAATACATGCTACAGTCTTGCAGTGTGTTGAAAACAATATTAAGGCCAAGATAACTACATTCATGCCTCTATTTTCTATTAAAAATATCTCCAGTGACTTACTAAGTTTTCAGAAACCAGTTTTTGTTCATTTGCTTGTTCTTAATTCAGACATTCAAAGCGAGTTTGAGATTAATGTGCAGAATTTAAGGTGAAATAATGTTGAAAAATACTTTTCCCCATAGAAATCTAAGAAAGTACATGACAAATCATGAAAGCATGACGAAGGAGAAAAACCAAAACATGAATTCACAGTTATAAATCATGAGATCCTGAAAAGTTCCAGATAAAATGACTGAACCATGCTTGAGGGTAGAGTGGCTTGATTTTAGCATGTGGTAAAACTTCGAGGGGCTTTTAGGATTCATCCTACTTTATCTTCTTTCCATGTAATGGCGTAAGAGTCAGAATTCCTAGGTTTAATTCTGATGCAAGCCACTTAAGTTGTTCATGCATTCTCTTCTTATTTTTTTTATTTCTCCTTAATTTTTTTATTGGAGTTTAGTTGATGTACAATGTTGTGTTAGTTTCAGGTGTACAGCAAAGTGAATCAGTTATACATATACTTATATCCACTCTTTTTTAGATTCTTTTCACATCGTAGGAATTCCATATAGTATTTTGCATGGAAAGAATAAAAGAATGCACATGCATACTCTTCTAAGGTATATTGATTCTTACCAATGCAAAATACTATATGGAATTCCAATGATGTGTATTGTACTATGCTAGATGCGGCTAGGGGAAAAAACAAAACCAAAACAAAAAAACAGGAAGAGAAAGCTGCAACAATAAGCCTACCATATGTTTAATTAATTATATAAATAAGAGAGAAGGGAAAATATTGTAAGAGAAAATAATGTGCTCTAGGAATCCAGAAGAGGGAAATATGTCACTATCAGATGGAGGAAATGGGCAAATTCTTATAGAGGAGGAGATATTTGAACTGGGTCTTAAGTGACAGGAAATGTTTAGTTATGTGAAAATAAAAAGTGGCAAATGAAAAAGCAAGTTTGCAGCCTTATAAAAATAATATTTTTTAGGCCAATTTAATTGGAGTAAGAATATAGGAAGACTAGTTTGCAAACATAAATGAGGATGCAACTGTGGAAGCTTGAAAATCACACCTGATCTACCTAGAATAGGTTGTAAAAATGCTGTGTAAAATGTCATACAAATTTATATTACTGTTATCAGGCATTTTACATATAGAAGATATATGGAATGTGGTGATACTATCAGGCTAAATGGTTATTAGTGAAAATCATGTCATAATGTGAATGTATGTTGGAAAAGATCAATATAATAATGTAGATGAAACATGACAGCCTGCAGAATCCCTGAGTCCTGGACAGGAAGCCTTTGATTACGTTTTAATTTTTCTTTTGTAGAGGGGAAAATGAATCTGAAGGAACTAAAATCTAAATATTTCAGATAATTTTTTTCTCCTATGAAAAAAGCAGCAATTATTTTAATGTGGTATTTGTGATAAACAGTATTTTTTTATTCATTTGCACAGCATGAGGAAGCTTACAAGAGGTATGATAAGCAACAAAGAATGACTTTGTACAATAAGCAATCACTTTTATTTTGCATAACATGAATGAAAGAAACATTAATAAAATACTGTAGAAAATATATATCAGAGGACCTCAGCAATGTATTATCGGTTTCATGTTTTAAATGGTAAGTTTTGAGAAATGCATTCCTCTGAGGAGAAAAAAATGATAGATATTAACAGGTTTACATAATCCCATTGCAAATAGTTGGAGACTGCATGAAAATGGAACATTTCCTAAAAATTCACTATACATTTCAGCAGTTTTAGCTGGGTCAATTACAGTTTCCAATGAAAGCAAATCTGTGCATGTGGCATTGTCTTGAAGGAAGATCTCATTCAGGCATTCTGTACAAAACCATTTAATCAGCCTCTGTGCTATGTAGGAACCAGAGTATCTCGACTGCAGCTGACTTTATGGATCCAACTCTAGATAAATTTGCCCTGCATAAACTGAAGGATTATTTTGCTTGTTTTATATATATATATATATATATATATATATATATACATATATATATATACACACACACACACA
>NC_041214.2:119805864-119809926 GCF_002837175.3 Physeter macrocephalus | reverse complement strand
TTGCTTGTTTTATATATATATATATATATATATATATATATATATATATATATATATACACACACACACACATAATATATATATAATATATATACACACTCATATAATATATATACATATATTATATATATTATTTTGCTTGTTATATATGTGTATGTATAAATATATATACGTGTATAAATATAAACACACATTTATATATATATAAGTATGTAAAGCAAATGAAAAGAATGTACTCACACTATGAATATTATTATGTAGCATTTACTGAACAAAAATAAATAAACATTTTTTTTGTGTGTGTGTGTTATGCGGGCCTCTCACTGGTGTGGCGTTCTCCCATTGCAGAGCGCAGGCTCCGGACGCACAGGCTCCGGACGCACAGGCCCAGTGGCCATGGCTCACGGGTCCAGCCGCTCCGCGGCATGTGGGATCTTCCTGGACCGGGGCACGAACCCGTGTCCCGTGCATCGGCAGGCGGACTCTCAACCACTGCGCCACCAGGGAAGCCCAATAAATAAACATTTTGATATTTAGATGTAAGTACATACAATATAATACAGTGATAAAAACATAGATTAAATGACCAGATTGCCTTAGTTTGGAGCCTATTGTTTCCACCTGAGAATTATGGGATCTTAGATATTTGTTTTAATCTTCTATACTTCATTTTATCATTTGAAACTCTAGAATTAGCATTATTAAAAGAATTAAATGAAATACTACAAGTAACTTGTGTAGGACACAGTGCCTAGGAGGAATTGAGTGCTTAATATGTTAGCAGTTGTTGTTATTGTATAAGATACTCATTTCCTTTGCTGTTATTACTATAATTACATTATATGTATCCTCTCTTCCCTGAATTGATGGTGAAATCTTGAGTCAAGCATAATTAAGGAATACTGTCTCTTGATTCCTTCTGAGTCCTCTTCCTTCTTTGCCCCATTCTGCACTGTTACTGGAGCTCTGGGGCCTCCAACTTTGATCCATGTATTTTTCCCAGGGAGCTCTCATTATATACATATATCTAAGACCTTCAGTTCACTTTAGTATGAAAACAGCTTGTGTGTAATAAGATTTATAAGTGAATAAAATTTAAGTAGCTAAAACCATGAGTACCTCGGTAATTTTTCAGACTTTATGTTTGAGACCTCAAAGGGCAATAGGCGATTCTCTGTACCATAGGGGAAATTGGAGAATGTAAAGTATAAGAATTCTTATTTTACCAGCCACGTTATTAGAAAGAACAAGCAAACCTTATCTTCAGTACATTAAAGGAAAGGTCATTGAGCAGCTTTTCATTTCCTTCATTGCGTTTTCCTTTTGGTACAGTGTCAGTTCCAGGCAAGAGCCTATCACTTGTTCTTTCATTTTCTTTTCTCTTTCAAGATACTTAGGAATCTAAAAATATCATTTTTTTTTCACTTGGTTATTTCTCAAAAAAGCCACCTTTCAATCCTTTTACGCTTCTACTTTTCTTTATATCCTGCGGACATATTTTTGCTATGTGATTTTTCAGTTGTAGTTGTTCGTTTGGAAAAGGGTTAATATCAATTCTTGACCCTGTGAAATAGGGGTGAGATAAAAAGCTGTGTGCCTTGATATGAGACACCGAAAGTCAACTGAGGGAAGCCAAGGAAATCCAGTTTTGGGTACTTGCGAACATATCAGCTTGCAAACAACTCAACACATTATAAATTATTTACATGTTCAGATTTCCACAGTAATTTATTTATGTGAAAAAGTGCTTTAAGCTGAGTAGAATCTCTTTCAATCTTCAGTAAAGTTTCAGAACATGCACATGAAACAGTATAAAAATCATATTGTTTTAAAAAATAAAAAACAAAATGCTTTTGCAATAATATTTTTAAAACATATCTTTATGAGGAAGATGGCATTGTCAATATCTACTAATTTCTCAGTGTTAATTAACTACATTATGAAACTGCAAAAGTGAGATGAAAAGGGCACAAAACTGAAAATTATTAGCAACATTTTTCTCATGCATTTCTGAGTTTAGGGTAAAATGATATTGCCATAGCCTTAGAATTACAACTTAAGGCAATTTTTTTTTTACTATACTTATTCATTTTTTAACTTGAAGTATAATTGATTTAAAATACTGTTTGTTTCAGATGTACAGCAAAGTGATTCAGTAATTTTTTCAGATTATATTTCATTGTAGGTTATTACAAACTTTTGAGTATAATTTCCTGTGCTTTACAGTAAATCCTTGTTGCTTATTTATTTTATGTATAGTAGTTTGCACCTGTTAATCCCACACTCCTAATTTGTCCTTCCTTCCCTCCCTCTCCCTTTTGGTAACCATAAATTTGTTTTCTATGTCTGTGAGTCTGTTTCTATTCTGTAAATAAGTTCATTTGTACCGTTTTTAGATTCCACATATAAGTGATACCATATAGTATTTGTCTTCCTCTGTCAGACTTACGTCCTTAGATATTGTATTCTCTAGGTCCATCCATATTTATTTCCTGGATATATACCCAAGAGTGGAATTGCTCGATCATATGGTAGCTCTATATTTAATTTTTTAAGGAACATCCATACTGTTCTCCATCGTGGTTTCACCAATTTACATTCCCACCCACAGTGTAGGAGGGCTCCTTTTTCTCCACATCCTCTCCAGCATTTATTATTTGTAGATTTTTTGATGATGGCCATTCTGATCCCTGTGAGGTGGTACCTCACTGTAGTTTTGATTTGCATTTCTTTAATAATTGGCAATGTTGAACATCTTTTCGTGTGCCTGTTGGTCATGTGTATGTCTTCTTTGGAAAAATGTCTACTTAGCCTCTGCCCGTTTTTTGATTACTTTTTTTTTTTTTTTTTCATATTGAGTTGCATGAGCTGTTTGTATAGTTTGGGTATTAACCCCTTGTTGGTTGCATCATTTGCAAACATTTTCTTCCATTCCATAAGGTTGTCTTTTCATTTTGTTGATGGTTTCCTTTGCTGTGCTAGAGCTTTTAAGTTTGATTAGGTTCCATTTGTTTAGTTTTGCTTTTATTTCTTTTGCCTTGGGAGACTGATCTAAGAAAATATTTCTATGATTTATGTCAGAGAATGTTTTGCCTATGTTCTCTTTTAGGAGTTTTATGGTATAATGTCTTGTATTTAGGTCTTTGAACCAACTCTGAGTTTATTTTTGTATATGGTGTGAGGGAGTGTTCTAATTTCATTGTTTTACATGTAGTTGTCCAGCTTTCCCAGCAACACCTGTTGAAAAGACTATCTGTTCTCCATTGTATATTCTTGCCTCTTTGTCATAGATTAATTGACCAATTCATTCTTTTTAAAAATCTTATTTATTTATTTGAGGTAGAAACACTTACCATGAGATCTACCTCCTTAATAAATTTTTAAGTGCACAATGTATTATTGTTAACTATAGGTACAATGTTGTACAACTTAATAATCTTGCTTAACTGAACATTTATACCTATCCAACAATGACTCCTCATTTCCTCCTCCCAGCCCCTGGCAATTGTCATTTTACTCTTTCTATGAGTTTGATTTTTTAGATACTTAATAAGTAGAATCATGCAGTACTTGTCCTTCTGTGACTGGCATATTTCACTTAATATAATGTCCCTCAGTTTCATTCATATTGTTGCATGCCATAGGAATCCCTTCTTTTTTTATGGCTGGATAAAGGTCCCTTGCATGTGTATGTCGCATTTAAAAAATCTATTCATTCACTGATGGACATTTAGGTTGCTTTTACATGTTGACTATTGTGAATGATGATGCAGTAAACATGGGAGAGAAGATATCTCTTCCAGATCCTGATTTCAATTCTTCTGGGTATATATCCCAAACTGGTGTTGCTGAATTATATGGTAATTCTATTTTTAATTATTAAAACAGTACATTCAGTACTGGCATAAAAACAGAGCGAAGTATATGAAATATAAGGAAAGGTGCACAAAATCACTAAACATCAGGGCAATGCAAATCAAAACCACAATACAGGGCCTCCCTGGTGGCGCAGTGGTTGCGCGTCCGCCTGCCGATGCAGGGGAACCGGGTTCGCGCCCCGGT
>NC_041214.2:119728622-119805488 GCF_002837175.3 Physeter macrocephalus | reverse complement strand
TGAGAGGCCCGCGTACCGCAAAAAAAAAAAAAAAAAAAAAAAAAGTAATAGTACAAGTGTTGGTGAGGATGTAGGAAAAAGGGAACCCTTATAAACTGTTTGTGGGAGTGTAAAATGGTATAGCTGCTATGGGAAACAGCATGGTGGTTCCTCGAAAAATTAACAATAGATCTGCCTATGTATTCTTGATTGCACCAAATATTTTAAGTTCTCAATGTTACTCTGATATATTATTGTTATTTATGCCTATAAACTTAATTCTGATATTAACATTTTTATAAACATAAACGCAGATACAAATATACAACCATTTCTAAAATGCAGTAAACGAAGCAAACATTATTATAAATATGCAAATAATTTGTAATCAGTATTTTGGAAGAGTGTTTAAGTGGAAATTATCACTGCACTTCACTTTCCTTAGGGAAGATTTTTTATGGAATAGAAAAAATTAAGAAGGTGTCTGGCAGAAGGACTAAATTAACATTTTAGAAAATATAACAAGATTGTTGCAAATACCAGAACATAGTATAAAACTGTGATGAAAGCAGTAGAAATGGATTTAAAAAAAAATTAAATGGTGACAGGCAGTGTAAAAGTAGTGAAAAAAAAAGTATTCAGCCTCTGGTCTATTATTTTAGTTCTATAGGGGAAAAAAATGAATGTTTGGGGAAAGGAAGATCAGCTTCCTACTTGGTTTGTCAACACCAGCTGGCAGGCGAATTGAGGCAGTACCTCCTTCCACCAAGTGGAGGGTGGAAGATTAGCTCTTTGTTTGTTCCAGCTAACACCACTGGCCCGGGGGGTCAGAGTGCTGCCAACTGTTTGGATAGAATAGGGGTGGGATGGAAGATCAGCCCCTAGTTCAGCCTCACTGAAACCGTACAGGAGAGGGGTTCTGTTGGTATTTGGCTGTAATAGGGTACTTCCAAAATTGTTTTTCTGTTCTGTTAAGTCCCTTTAGGGAACAGCCTTCCCTCAGAGGTTCTGTTTGTTTGTTTCCTTGTTTGTCTTTGCCTATTGTAGGTTCTGGACTAGAATCTTTCGCAACACTCTGCCCAGGATACACAGGCGGCAATAAGGAAACCCAGGGGGCCCACCATTGTGTTATTCCTCAAGTCCCAAGGTCCCTAGGCAGTCCACATTCTTGTTTCTACCTTTCAGAGTCTTATACTTGTTTGTTGTGTTATATCCAGGAGATTTTTAGCTGTAGGCGGGATAATCTTGGAGAAATGGTGTGACTCCATTTGGGCTGAAAGTAGAAGTGCACATTGTTCTGTTTTGTTCTATTGTTCTGTTTTGTCCTATTCATCAGACTTGCAGGTGTCTTCCATTCTCTCACGCTTTTCTTTAGAAATGCAGATTTCTAAACTATTTTTCCTTCTGTAGAGTGATATTTTTTGAATATGCCTGAGAATTATACATAATGGACAAAGCACTACCTATAGCTAAGGATCCTTGTACTCTCTTTTCTCTATGGGAAGCTATTTTAAAGATTATACTGTAATGATTCAGAGAGAATAAGGAACTTGACCAAAGTCATACACTTTGATAATGAATGAGCCTTGATTTTTAACCGGGTCTGTGAGATTCCAAACACAGTTTTTTTTTTTCTTTTACGGCATGATCTTCCTTGAATGGAATTATTGCTTTGCTTTTCATTGCCATTATGTCGATATATCAAGAGTTCTTTATGTAAAGATCAATTTCAGTAATCTTTTTATGCTTAGAGCTTAGCATATATTAAGAATTTAATAGAGCTTGTTTCTTAAATAGGTGCTAATTGGAGCGTCCTTTAAATTTTTTTTTAAAAGAAAGCAGAGCTCTTAAAGAGATTAAAGGCTACTCTGGAAAATAAAAATAAAAAGGAAATAATTCTTTGTAAAAGGATCTTTTTCCATATGCAAAGGAAGGAAAACTTAGAGGCACTTATACAGAAAAGAAAAAGATTTGAAATAAATGTAAAATACGGGCCACTTAACCTGCAACTAGAACATGAAAGGAATTGTTAAATCATCTTCTTTCAGCTTTATCTCCAGAGTCATCAGTTAAATATGCCAGATGAAGAGTCTGTGATGGAGAACACTTGCTGGATCAAAACCAAGAATGAAAGGTAAGCTTATGATTTATAACAAATGTTTATCATGTGTTTTTCAACTTAAAGGAAAAGAAAAAATCCTAAATATGTCCAGATTGCCAAAAGTTTTGTTTTTTGCATATACAAATATATCCAGAGATGGGGAAATATTTGATAGCCATAAAAGCTTTTTAAAAACTTTTATTCAATGAGTAGAATATAACTATACTTGAAGTTCTCAAAACTTCTGTTAGCAGCAAAGAAATAAACAGTGTGAGCTTAATTTTCTTTGAGTTTCCCTCAAAGCGTATATGGAACCAAATACGAAAATATTCTTCAAATATTTCATCTAAAAATTCTTTCACAAAGAGATGGAGGAACATTAGCTCTTAAAGGAATAGTGAATATTTGATATATGTAGATAGTTATTTTCTTCTAGAAAATTCAGTCATAAGTAGCAGGGAAAGAATACTACATAAATAACCAAAATTTAATAGCTAATGTTTCCTGATCTTTAGAATATTTAATTTGATGAAGATAAAATTGTCCTGAAATGATTCTATAAAATTTGCATATATTTATAAAATCAATATTTTCATATTTATTTTCATGTTTGTAGTGTGTCTATGCCATTTATTTATAAATGTATGTATTTGAATATTAAAAGTAACTACAACCACAGCAGGGTAGCTTGGCAAGATATAATATCTGTTTAGGCTAGTGTGGAAATTGGTAATATCCCTTTTTCCAAGTAATTAGTTAAAACTGTCGATTTATACAGACACTCACTCAAGAGGGAGGATGACTGAAACCACAGTTACAATAATAGTTCTCTCATAAAGATGTATATCAAGGGAAGACAGGTTGCTGAAAAGGAACTTGTGATCACAGCCTGGTTAAAGTAAGAGATACATTTTTTCACCCTAAAGGGAGAAAAAAAATGACCAGAGCTGGAAGCCAGATTTGTTAAACAGGGTTTGAAAGTAAAAATGAAATGAGGTGTTCTCTGCGGCATGGTAACAGGTGCTTGAACTTAATAAGCCTCAGCTTCTCTGGTAGTAGGCTTGTCACATAAAAGAAGAGTTACATTTGACACAGTTTACCTAGTTTTCACTGTAGTTTTTTGTCTTTTCTTCTGTCCTTTTAAGGGAAGAGGTGAAAGAATGGAGTGGTAGAGGTGATCTGGAAGCAGCACTCATAGTATGTGCTTATAATGTATTAATTTATTTTGCCAGAAGAAAGAAAACCCTAGTTGTTTCACATTTGAGTACTCCCACTTTAAAAAGAGTTATTTGATACTACAGCATGACAATTTTTAGAGTTGGAAGAGAACATAGAAACTTATTGTCTTGCTATAACTTTAATTTCTCAAATTTGACTTCTATTAAATAAATGAGCTACAGAATCAAAATTTTCTGGCAGTGTAGTTACATTCGTCATTATTCACAATATGCCATAATAATAATAAATCAAATATTCTGCTTAAATTTTTAAATTTTATGTATTATAAAACAGTATTCCCTTAAACAACAAAAATTTCAATCGTTTATAATTAGACAAAAAAATTGTCAATTTAAAAACTAAAATATACCTTGCTAAAAAGGATTATAGAGACTTTAGATTTGTGTTAATTTCTTGTGTACAGCAAAGTGATTCAATTATACATATATCCCTTCTTTTTCAGATTCTTTTTCCATATAAGTTATTACAGAATATTGAGTAGAGCTCCCTGTACTATACAGTAGGTCTTTGTTGACTATCTATTTATATACAGTAGTGTGTATATCTGTGTTAATTTCTACTTCTTGAAAGTATAGCATCAATGTAACATATTTAAATATGAAATATGTTTTCAGATTTTGGAACCATTTTGAATTTAAGTTTCCACTGGTCATTCAGAGGGAAAGTATGCATGAAAAAATTATGTTCATCATTCTGTCTGCCAAGGTGGTAGTTGTGAAGCTGCACTCCTTTTTAAATATAGCTGTGCCTATGACACCTTGCAGTGAAGGTAGCTAGACTTATAACAGCTAATTCAGTTAGACGAAATGTGGCAAAGCAAAGACTGTGTGATTCGATGAAGGTTACTTATGACGTTGATGAAGAACACCTCACAAAATAATTTTTATTAAAACTATGCAGAACTGGGCAATATTTAAACTGTTAATTTGTGCTCGCTAATTAATTATGCTCAAAAAGTCTATTCATGACATATTATTGTTCCTTCCAACATGTATGCTTACTGATAAAATGGAAGAGAGCAAATAGATAAAAATATGGAGGTATTAATGGAGTGAAAATTTACTGAATTAAAGTCTAAAGAGGTGCAATGAATAATCTATTATGAAATTGTTGCTCAGCACCAGAAGAATGTGCTAGAATCTAGCTTGTTTGGTTGATGAAGAGTTGATATTTTATCCTCATATTTTAACCTCCACCGAGAGATTTTTTTTCTTAAATTTCCAATATAGTTAGAATGCTTAGCACTAATATGAATTTTGAAATTACAGTAAGTAACAGAAGGGTCTTGCTTCCTAAAAAGTCATGTCTGCTAACAGTAACATAGAATGTTCTGGGAGCAGCTTCAAATCTGAGGAATTTTGCCATTTATAGCTATAGAATATACAGTCTACTTGAAGCATTTCAGTCATCCTTAAGACAAACTAGCAATTGTTCACCTTAAAGAAATGAAATGTAAGAATGTTTCACTCTTAACGTTGTCTATACAAAAGATGTATTTCAATTGATTGGTAGGCTAAAATAAATTTTGGAAAAATGTTGAAAGGCAAACAGTTATATTGTCTCTAAAGTTCTTTGAAGCACTAAAATTCCAAAGTTCTATGATAATTCACCTGGACTATATAATACGGGTTTCTGACATTGTAGTTATACTTGTCATTATTCATGTCCTGTCATAATTTTAAAGCTCAGATAATCCAATATATAACAGTGTTGGCAAAAAGATGTAGAATATATCTTTTCATTCTTTTACTCCCTGAGATCATTCTAGAATATACAATTGTTTGGCAATGCAAGTGATAAAAACCAGACATGTTGAGAGATCTATAGATATAGATTGATCTTATCTTGTTTTCCTCCCTAAACTTGGCAGCTACTTTTGACATCTCTCAAGTTAATCCATCAAGTTTGGAGAACAAATCATGACATATTCAAGCACTAAATTTTAATTGACTAGGAAGAGCATTGGTTCCCATGTCTTTTTGGACTAAACCACAACATATAGAGAGAGGTTTCTGTGGTGGTGTTTTGTTTTATTGCATACAGCAGTCCAGAAGAACTGTTTATCTGTTCCAAATTAGAAATCAGATAACTCACTTTTTTTCTTTCTTTTTAATCATAGGGAGATTGAGAATTTCCAAAGATAAGTAAAAGAACAAGGAATTAAACTGGAGCCAACAAAATGAATGAATCTAGTAATAGAATTAAGTGAGCCAATAATATATTCATATATAGCTAGACAGTGACAAAGGTATTTACCATGTGGGAGTAGCTCATTGGTCGTAGGGGCCCCTAAGGAAGTTACTCTCCATAAACTGAAAAAGTGAGGAAACAAGGAGAGAGACAATATAGGAACTACCAACAACATTAAGTTGCTCTCCTTGATATAAAAGTGAGGGCTTGCTAATATGTGTGAAAGACTAGAAGAGATTAGCCCTAGTGGCAGTAAGATATGGTGATTTGACCAAGTCAGACTTGAGGGGGAATGATTGGCTCTTTCCAACAATCAGTGCATGTAGAACATATGGGCTGCTAGATATGCACACCAAGATCTCAAAGGTCTACCTAGAAAAGGGAATAAAATCCAACCTAAAGCTGTATGTGATTTAACAGTATATCTACAATGTAGGCACAATCTTGGCATATATGATATGTAATTTTTACCTTTTACTTTTTAAAATTAAATTTATTAATGTAAATTCGTGGCAAGGATGTGCTTCAGAAATTCCCAAGTGTGCTTGGAAAATGCACATTCTTCAATTATACTTTATGTGGATGAATGAAAATTTGCATAAATAGGTATGCCGCAAAGACTACTTTGAGAATCAGAGGCTGATTGAAAAAAAAAACAGGCATTCTCACTCATCTCATGTACCTTAGTCCCTTATGGTTGCTGTAACAAAAATACCATAGGCTGGGTGACTGGAACAACATTTATTTCTCACAGTTTTGGAGGCTGAAAAGTCCAAGATCAAGGTGTCTGTTGGGGTCCTGCTTCCTTGTTTATGGAGGGCTGTCTTCAGCCATGTGTCCTCACATGGCTGAAGGGGCCAGGGAGCTCTCCAAGGTCTCTTTTTATAAGAGCATTAGTCTTCTTCATGAGGGCTCCATCCTTACAACCTAATCACCTTCCAAAGGACCAACCTCCAAATACATGGTATTTGGGGATGCACGCTGGGGATTAGGCTTCAACATAAGAATTCTGGGGAGACATAAACGTTCAGTCTGTAGCATCATCGTTTAATACCATGCGCGCTGAAAATTGAGAAGTCTTAATTTAACCAACTTTTCAACACTAAATATCTGCAAAACCACTCTTGAAACTGCTAAATCATATATATGATACATATAATTATATATATATAAAATTATATGTATCATATAATATATATGATATATATATACACAAATATATATACACACAATTATATATATTATTTATTTTCCAGAATTTTGTTAGATTCCAGCTCTCCAGTTCTCTGGAGGTTAGGACAAAGGCTTACACGCCACTAATACAAGTTTACCATATCCTGAAGTTCAAACCTTAACCTTGGATCAAAAGTCAAGTTAGCTCTCTGTACCATCATTCCTAGTGATGGTTGAGCAAGTCTTTCTTTGTTTTCCAGTGCATTCTATATTCACAGTAAGATTTTCCCCCAATTTTTAACAAATCTGGGAATGAACTCAGACAAGCTTTGGTTGAACTCATCCTGAGTATTCAGCAATTTCTTCACAATAATAAGTCAGACTTTGGAAATGTAAGTTATATGTTACCTCTGTTAAAATTCCATTTACTGATTGATTTAAAACCTGGAAGACTTTAGGGGAAGATTTGCTCTATGTGTTTGGACAAATCTCCTCCAGGAAAGATATAATTTAAATCAAATCATTTCAAATCATGATTGAAACCACTAGTCAGGAAGACTTGTAATCAATGCTTATGTGAAAAAAATGAATATGTGTAGCTTGATACAACGTCAGTGTATTTTTCTCATAGCTCAGATGTAGATGTTTTCTATTAGGAGGTACACACATTGTGAAGCAGTGTATTGTTTTGCATTACATCTGTCATTACATTAGAAAACCATTTGGCAGGTTTAGTCATGCCTATGATACGCCCATTCATCTCTTAGTGCTTATGTGGTACCAAAATACTGCCTTGCTTAGTGATTATATTTTTACTCCTTATTTCCCTTTAAAGACTCTGCAGTAATGGAGGGCAGGTGTTTTGCATTATTACTATTTCTTTTATGCAGTTATTAGGTAGTAAATATTTGTGATTGAGACTAATCTTTTTTATTTTCTCAGTATTACCAGGTACCTACCATTGAAACAATGATCACATCAGTAATTTTTAGACTTTTATTTGCGACTTTTGATGGGTGTCTGTTTCCAAAATATTCGTATCTGAGAGCAGAACTTAGTGTCTTTGCTCAGTGCTGTGTCTCTTGTGGCTACATAGTGCTCAGCCCATAGTAGTTGTTAGAGAAATATTTATTGAATAAATTAATAATTTGAATGAATAACTATATTCCAATATCTAAGTTTTCATAACTTTCTGTCTATAAAGAAATGGCATAAAAATGTCTCAGTGTATTTATAGAGCAGTTTTAGCATTTACTGGTTCTGGTATTAAATTACATGCTAAGCTGCTATGAAAAAGAGATCTGAAAACAGTGACTTAATAAGACAAAAGTTTATTTCTCTTTCACCCATCAATATGGACATGAGTGTTCTGAGGTGACCAGGCTTGCTCTTGTCTACAGTGTTATTTAGGGACTGGATCTTATTAATAGCTCCAAATGATAACCTTTTAAAAATATGAGACATTAGACATTCATTCAAATGGTTCTTTAAATATGCTACTGACAAGTGTGAATAAGTGTTTTACAGGTATTGGCTTCTCTCAAAATTTTTACTTAACTTTTGTTTCAAACTTCTTTATTAATTGTTAAAAGCTGCATTACATATGTCTGCACATATATATCTTCTACATGAGACAATCTTTCCTTGATCTACAGAAGTAGATGAACTATGAATAGTATGATTACACTTAAGCTGTATATACACATATGTGTCTGCCTTGGTACACAAAAGACACATTTGAGCAATATGTTTACAGTAACATCTCTAGGGATTTATAGGAGACAGTGACTGTATAGTATAGACTTCTGTAAAGTATGAATTTAAAGAACTTTTTATGACTTTTGTAATCAGAAAAAATATGTTTTAAAGAGGATAAAATTTTGAAGAAATAGTTCTTTATGATGATGCATATTTTAACCATTTGTGACAGAGCAAAGGAATTATGCCAAAACACAAAAAACACCAAAGTTTTTTACATTAAAAATTTTATCTTCACAAAGTAATTTTAAAAATATGAAAATAGCAGCTAAGCCCTTATCTTTCGGGAGACCAGGATGTAATTAATATTTTCAAAGATAATAAGGTAAAACATATTAACTTTAAGTGCTGGAATCTCAAAGAATATTTACCATAAATATGAAATCTAGTTTGGAACTACTATTTGAAAGGAAAGAACCATTAAATAAAACTATAATCAAACATGTGCCAATTTTCTACAAGTTTTATATACAAATTATTCCTAAATTTAATCTGAAAAGGACTATGCAAAGTTTAATTTCATCTATAAGAGAATCAGTTTAATTGAGTTTGGCCATTTATTCAGTATAACTTTTAGAATAATATTCTGTACAATTCCAAAATAGTGCATACTTATTTGACTCAACTAATCATAGCAGTCAGCACAATAGCTTGCCTTTCCTAAAACATTTCTTGAAAACTTTTCAAGTAAGTGACATGGAAAGAGAGCAAGAGAACGAGAGAAAGGGAAAGGGGACTGGCAATAAGGATATTGAACAAAAATTAGTAATGAAACTGAAGGAGCCTAAAGAAATCAGTAGTATTTGAAAAATATTTGCTACCTCACCTGGAAGACACATTATGCTTTATGACTTTAGTTCAATCAATGAGCACTTCAGTTGAGGTTTTATATTTTACATTTCAAATTTCAACTCATAAGACTTAAATCTCACTTTCAGAGTCTAACCTAGGTGAAATCTTTTTTTTTTTTTTTTTTTTTTTTGTGGTATGCGGGCCTCTCACTGGGCCCAGCCGCTCCGCGGCATGTGGGATCCTCCCAGACCGGGGCACGAACCCGGTTCCCCTGCATCGGCAGGCGGACGCGCAACCACCGCGCCACCAGGGAAGCCCTAGGTGAAATCTTGAGACCCTTGCTGGAATGACGTTTAAAAAATGTACGTGTTTGCTTCTGAATAATACCACAAGGATTCAATGAATATATCATTTACAAAATGTAAAACTAATTTTTTTCACAATATTTATTTTAATCCTTATGGCTAACTTGTGAGGGAAGATATGTCCATTTTAAAGATGAGGAAACCAGTCCAAAGTCCTGCTGCCATAGTGCACCTGGGATTTGAACCCAGACAGCAGTCTGGCTCTGCAGTCCAGTCACTAAACTACCACATTATAAAGTTGCTACAGACTCGAGTTGTTTGTAATATACTGGAATCTCCTCTCTTAGCCTGCCCCCTCCTCCCAGTTTTAGTAATGGTGTGTCTGTAATGTGGCTATTTGCTTAGTGTAGATCCTAAAGAGTCTCCCATGTGCACCTTCTTAATCCCACTACCTTTTCCCCTACAAATTATTCAATCTTCTGAAATTCACATTTATCACTTATATTTCCTCATAGGTTAATGACCCCAATATGCATACCTAATTGCATAAATTTAGTTCACCCCTTTTTATTATTTACTTTGTGGAGTCTCCATTATTCTACAAATCCTCATCTATTTCTTTCTTTTCCTTACAGTTAATTTGTTGAAGAACTCAGGCTATTTGATGATTGCATACGTCTTCTCTGTATTTCCTGCAAATGGATCCAGAATTAAAGCCACTTAGATTTGATCACTTTAGCAACTCCAGATGATGTGTTCTTTCATCAAGAGGCATTTTGTATCTGGTTGTCTCACTTTTTATGATGTTAGCATCTGTTGCTGCTTAGCACCTAGATCCATGTGTTTAGATTGAGCTGAAAAAATGATGATATTTTAAGTTTATCATTTCCTTTCAATTATTAGATGGAATTCTTCTAAAAAGAGATTTTTTCCTCCTTCCAATAGTTTGTTATCCTGAGGTACAGTTCATCTAGTAGAGACAACACAAATATTTTCCCTTTACTTATGAGTTCGCAAGATAATAAAATTGTTCACCTCAAAAGTTAGATTTTTTTTCCTACAATATCATGGAGAAACCATTGATTTAAACATAGATTTGAACAGTTTTCTACTCATATCTTTCTGGTGTACTTTTATTTTCTGCAGGTATACTATTTTGTTACTTACTCTCTCTTTTTCCTTATAATAACTTTTTATGGGGTTTGGGCCATAACGCTTTCTTATTGCTCACTCTTATGTGAAATCAGGTTTTCTGGATATTTAAAAGGAGGTTAGTTCAGGGTAGCTTTTATTGCTTAAAAGAGCTGCTCCCTGTTGTTTTTATGCAGGTTTCAAAAATACGATGATTTGATTTCTGAGCTTTTCCTGCTCTGGTCTGCTCCCTCATGTTCCTCTTGAAAGTCTCTTTTCTTTTTTCTTTTTTTTTTTTTAAATAATAATACTATATTATTTTTTAATTAATTAATTTACTTGTTTATTTTTGGCTGTGTTGGGTCTTCGTTGCTGTGAGCGGGCTTTCTCTAGTTGCGGCGAGTGGGGGCTACTCTTCGTTGCGGTTCACGGGCTTCTCGTTGCGGTGGCTTCTCTTGTTGCGGAGCACGGGCTCTACATGTGTGGGCTTCAGTAGTTGTGGCGCATGGGCTCGGTAGTTGTGGCTCGCAGGCTCTAGAGCACAGGCTCAGTAGTTGTGGCGCACAGGCTTAGTTGCTCCACGGCATATAGGATCTTCCTGGACCAGGGCTCGAACCCATGTCTTCTGCACTGGCAGGCAGATTCTTAAACACTGTGCCACCAGAGAAGTCAGAAAGTCTCTTTTCTTTCCTTCTATATTCTCTGTTCTACTTTTTAAAAATTTTATTCTCATGAATTTTTTCTCAATGTGGAATCATGTTCTGGAAGGAAATTTTTGCTGGTCTATTTCAAAAGCTGAAAGTTAATAGACTGCTCCAGCCTTTTTAGAGCTAACTAGAACCCTAGTACACACGTGATAATGAATTGCTCAATGTGCCTTTCATTTTCAACTGCTGCTCCAAAATTGACACACTGTGCCTTTCTGTTGGCTCTTAGGTACTAATATTAATCCTTATTTCTTTGAAAATATTTATTTATCATACATTATTGCTCTGTCTCTAGCATTCACTTTTTAATATATAAGACAGATTATTTTCTTTCTGTAAATGATACCCAGATGTCTCAATATCTTTTCTTCACAATACGTCACAAATATCAGCAAATCTTCCATTCTGTATTTTACATCCATGACTTAAAAAAAATCTTGTTTTATCATTCTTTTACTGTTAATATAACCTCTAAGCAGAAATTCTAGGTACATCCGGAGAAGGGGTGTGAACAGTCTTTATTACATGAACATCCTAAATTTCAATAGTGGGCTTGATAATTATTTGCTGTATAAACATTTGAAATGGATTTGCTGTCTATATATTTATACCATACTGACAATTCACTTCAGTAATTTCCATCAACTGAATGACCTATTCAAGTTATAGAACACAGATAATTAAATAACAAAACCATATAATATTCAGTTTAAAATCAAATATTCCATAAAATATAACTTCGGGTAACAAATTAACTCATTTCTTCTACAATGTATACATAATGCACTAAGCAATAAGTTCAAAATTAATACCTTTTACCTTGGCAACTCTTCTTTCTTAAATTTCAGTTGTAGGTGGTCTGCTTCCATGTATAATGTAGAAAAGAAAAGAGCATTGCTACCAATCTAACAAAAAGAAAAAATGAAGAAACTATAAGACCGTTACTTTTCATAAACCCATCAGAGACAGGATGCAGAGTAACTAAGCAGTCTGAAATCTAAGGAAAGACAAACTTCTCCAAGAGGAGATGGGGAGTGAGCTTTGGCTCACCTTTGATAGAATTTAAGAAAGAGATTCTGGCTATCATATAGGAATGTAAGAATACAGGTAAAATTTTTAGGTAAGTGTTCAAGGCTGAATGGAAAAGACTGCTAGAGTATAGAAACCTTAGGAAAAAGAGACACAGGGAATTTTAAATAACTAAAAATAATTGAGTGTCTAATGCAAAAATGGTAGCATGTGGGTTTACAGAGTATGTGAAAGTAAAACGCATGACTGCAATAGTATAAAATTTGACAGAAAGGAATTAGAAATACATTGTGTGTTCCTTCATTTTATAATTGATATGATTTAATATTATTTGAAGTTAGACTGTAATGAAAGATAAATACTGTAAACACAAGGGAAAATAAAATAATAGTTATAGAAATTGGCTGTTATTAGAGATAGCATGAAATCATAAAATAAATTTAATCACATATAAGTGAACAAAAGGAACAAAGGAAAAAGTGAACCAAGTAGAAAACAAATTTTAGGATTGTAGATATAAATCTAGTCATATCAAAAATTGCATTAAATTTAAACAGTGTAAACACAACAATTAAAAGACGAAGATTGCCAGAATGGATTTTTTTAAAAAGCAATTCACTCCTTATCAGTCATATCACAGCTCACACAACTCCACATCAAGAAAACCAAATAACCCAGTTAAAAAATGGGCAGAAGAACTGAATAGACATTTCTCCAAAGAGGAAATGCAGATGGCCAACAGGTACATGAAAAGATGCTCAACACTTCCAATCATCAGGGAAATGCAAATCAAAACAATGATATATCACCCCACACCTGTCAGAATGGCTGTTATCAAAAAGAACTCAAATAACAAACGTTGGCGAGGATGTTGAGAAAAGGGAACCCTTATACACTGTTGGTGGGAATGTAAATTGGTACTGTGGAAAACAGTATGGAGATTTTTCAAAACACTAAAGATAGAACCACCATATGATCCAGCAGTTCCACTTCTGGGTATATATCTGAGAAAAAACAAAAACACTAATTCGAAAATATACATGCACCCCATTGTTCATAGCAACATTATTTACAACTGCCAAGATATAGAAGCAACATAATTGCCCATGAACAGATAAAGAAGATGTGGTATACATATCTATATACATAGTTATATAGATATATATAGATATATATACATGTACACACACACACACACACACACACACTCACAATGGAATACTACTCAGCCACAAAAAAGAACGAAATTTTGCCCTTTGCAGCAACATGGATGGACTTGGAGGGTATTATGCTAAGAGAAATAAATTTCACAAATAAAGATAAATACTGTATGATATTACTTATATGGTGAATCTAAAGAATACAACAAACTAGTCAATATAACAAAAAAGAAGCAGACTCACAGATATAGAGAAAGAACTACTGGTTACCAGTGAGGAGAGGGAAGGGGAGAGGGGTAAGAAAGGAGTACGGGATTAAGAGGTACAAACTATTAAGAGGTACAAGTTACAAAGATATATTGTACAATATAGCCAATATTTTATAATAACTACAAAGGGAGTATAAACTTTAAAAATTGTGAATCATGTATTGTATACACGTAACATATAATATTGTAAAGCAACTATACTTCAATAAAAGAAGTCAGGCTCAACTATATGCTGCCCACAAAAAAAGCAGCTTACATCAATTTATCAGTGACTCCCTTAAGATTTATTAAACACTTAAAACTTTGGAAAAAGTAAAAAAAAAAACTAGAAAGTATGATAGTAGTATATCAGTTTTAGTATGATTATTATGATATTCAGTCTGATATTAAAGTCCAATATCACCAGTTATCACTGATTTCTCAGTTACTCATTCCCCACATTATCTGGCCTATATCCGCTGATATTCAAACTCTTTATTTTCATTTTACAAAGCATAATTTCTATGAAATGTCTTTTCACTTCTTTACTCACTCACAAACCTGTTGAATTCTTAATATGATTTGGACATTATGCTATAAGTAGAATAGCTTCGTTCCTCTTCTCACTTAATAGAAAGTTTTCATTGAATTTCATATTCTAGCTTAAAACCTATATTTTACTTTGAGTTCTTAGTAAGTAATTTTTTAATTTCCTGTTTGAAAATGCTTATTTTTAGATGTCTTAAGTTTGTTGAGTGTTGATGTTTGCCTCTTTGGTTTGATTGTAAACACCTGGTGGATTAAATTGGGTTTTATAGGTTTCTTTTTTAAACATTTTTTCAAAGTTTTAACTGTTTAATACACAACTTAAGTCTTAAGAGAGTCAATGATAAGTTAGTGTAATTTTTTAGTCTAAGAAATCAATGACTACATTTTAGGAAATATTTCTGTGGAACATCTATTCATCCATCATGCTTATCTTTCTCTTGGTATTGAAAACTGCAAATGTTTTTCTACTATTAGCACACATACCTGTACAGTATCCCTCATGAGTTTCCTTTGCTACAGCCTTTTCCCCAAATCTGTCATTATGCTTGCATTGTGCATTTTAATGCATAATGGAAAACCTGCATGCATTGTGAACAGTGGCATAATGTATTCTTCAGGGTGATATGTTTCATGTAATGTCAGTTCCTCTTTCTGAATCTACTCTGTTCTCAGTAGATGTGTTTCAAATTAATAGAGCATTAGTCCCTAATCAAGGAAGTATTTAGGAATACATTTTTAATTAAAATGAACTATGGGGAGGAATAAATAGTGTTAGACTTTTTTGTGTTAATTTGACATAATGCATTACTCATGAATCTTTGTGCATTATTAAAGATTAGATCATTGGTATTTCTGTAAACCCAATATAAAAATTAAGGCAAATGGAAAGAAGCAGATTTAGTAGAACATTTTTTAAAAAGCTTAAAATGACAGAGGCTTTGATATAAACCAAATCATAGAGTATATACTTTTAAGGACCAAAAGCAATTATATAATCAAGCCATCTACTTGCTTAGAAACAAAGAACACTACAAGACAGATACATCGCCTGTTTTTAATTACAGAGACTACGTGATCTCCCTTTGTAGCTTTATCATCTTTGCCATTAGGAAGTTCTTTCACAAGACAGCTTCAATGAACAATAACGTCCAACTTTTTGTTTGTTGGTTGTTAAAATATTTCATTTCATTTGTAGAACTCCAATAAATGCATTTTCATTTTAGGCATGAAATAGTAAAATCCCAAGTTCTAGCCCCAAGGATTTCATAGTTAATATTTACACATTAGCTAAAGTTCAGAATATATGAAAAAGAAACAGACTCAAATCTGTAAGATACTATCTGTGAAAAGACACAATCTTATAATCTTGCAAGATATGTGAATTAATAGTAGAAATATTTTTCTGTAATTGCAGTCTGTGGTCTTTTCATCTTATCAAGATTACAAAAATAAAATAATTGTACAATTATTAGGAAAATATTATTGGGATTCAGACTGTTCCCTTGACACTGACCTTATTAGAAGACTAAACTATGTAAAATTTGTAAGCCACATACTCTAGGGCATGAGTCATAACTTCCTTAGAAATTATTTCCAGGGTGTATACAGGGTTACTTACAACATGACATGGTGCTAAGCAATTGGAAATTCACTTTCAAAAAGTAAGTGACTCCTTCCCCCAAAGAAGTAAAACCTCTCTCATCTATGTAGCAACCTATAGATGGTCTTTGAATGAGGTTCAGATCCAGAAGTCAAAAAGGGAAGAAATACTACTATCCCAGAAGGAAGACATACCAGCATGCTCCACTTATAGAGTCAGAGAATCAAAACCAGGATTAATAAGCAAAGAGTAAGAACTACCAGTAATAAGTTCTATAGGACTTGAAGCAAAAATGGGTGATCTTGGCCCAGACCAGTCAGAAGAGGATACAACTGGAAATAAATTACTTTCTGATTCACACTGAGTAAGGATTATCACCAAGGCTTTGTGATGAAGATCCAAAGATGGATGACAAAAATCTATTACATATCTTCTATAATTTCATTTTGTTCAAAGTAAATATATGCTAGTTGTAGTTTTCATTACAGAATTTGGGTCCTGGAAGGTTTTATAAAGTTTTTTGATATATTCATAAATAGCTAAAGAATTATCTCTGTATTGTCTTATATAGCTGTATGGACGGGTTAAATATCACAATAAATATTTTGGTTGTATATAAATAAAGTTAGAGAAACAACACCTCATGCCTATTTTGACTTAAAGACACATTTGTTTTTCTGTCTGGTGTGAGAGCTTTCCTCAAATGACCTCAAATAGGATTGTGGTTCAGACTCAGAGAAACTGAAAAACCTTTCAGTAATGTCAATTAATAGTTGTGTGTACTTAAGCAAATAGTTTTCTCTCTTCAAACTTCACATGGCTCAGCCATAAAATGGCAACAATAGTTACTCAAAGGAATTTTGTGATGCTAAAAGGACACAACGGACATTATTACAACTAGATCAATGCCTATCAAATATCAACTACTCAAATAGATGACTATGAAAAATTGTGCATAATAGATGGCCCTCTGTTTCTACTGCTATCTTTCACAGTTTTCTTCCTAGCACTGATTGTTGTCATTTATATCTACTTGAGTAATTTTTTTGTGTGTGAATGAATAATCACTCCTTAGGCTTGTGCTGAAGGCGTGATCAACAGAAACAATTTCCTTGAGTAGTAGCCAAGGAAAACCCTTTGTGGCTTTATTACAACAAGAAGCAAATGCCTCTAGAGCTTTATGCTCAGAAGCTGCCATATTAATTTGGAAAACCAAACCAAACTATTGTGTACTATTGGATGGTTAAACAGACAAGAGTTATAAGTGTAAAAATGCTCCCACTTACCAAATTTGGAGAGAAGTTGCTGTGGTTTATAAGGAACTTGGAATTTTATCTATGACTCCATTTCACCATTGAAAACCAGAATGCCACCTAGGGATTTAGTGTTTATCTCTGTGCTCTGCAAGAAAAAGCCCACAATGAGTATAGATCAATCATTCCTTAAAATCTAAAGGCTCAAAGAGGAAAGCTACATGTGCAAAAAATACATATTATTTTGGAAACCATCTCAAAATAATAAATAGGTTAAGACAGTATATAGTATATGAACTTATCTTGAAAGTAGCCATTTTTCTGCTTTATTTGTACCCCAATATTGCTCTGGATCCTGGTAACAAGCAAAACCATACTATAAACTCCTCACCCTCCACCAAAGACCTCTGCTGTTAAGCCTTTGCTGGAATATGATATTGGGCCACTTTACTTGGCATGGATTAGTGGTTTCAGTTTAAGCAGCCTTGTTTATATAAGAAACAAAAGATACAAGAATTAAACTGAACATGTGTCAATATATATCTACATTTTTTTCTTTTCTTGTACATTGATTTTTAATGTTTATATATTTATTGTACTAAATGTAGAAAATATTAATTGTATATTAAATAACATATTTAATAAATTAATATATTTAACGATATCAAATATAAAATATTTTATATATTTAATAGATATTTCTATACGTTCAGGTTTTTTTCTTTTCAGCCCTGTCAGGTGTAAGAGAATTCAGAACGTCTGAAAGCATTTTATTTATGCTAATGTATTAAAAAAGGTAGAAAAGGAATAAAATGGGACTCAGGTTTTTTTGTAGAAAAGGAATAAAATGGGACTCAGGTTTTTTTATAGTCAAATATTTAAGTATCAGCCTAACCACTGCAAGGAAATTAGAGAAAATACATTTAGAATTTTTAAATATTTTATTAAGCTACTCTCAGTATTTTGTTTACATATATATTTAACTGATAATGTACCCAAAAGTCTACTAAAATTCAGTGACAAAAATATTTCAAAATATGTATGCATGTGATCTGATTTGGGTCAATGTTGAGGATGAGCTTAGGTAATGACGTGATTGGGTTAAGGTAGCTATCACCTTAGTTTACCATCAAACCTGTGACAAGCTGTGCAGAGGACAAACGCAAGGCCAAGAATACAGTGAGCCGCATCACTCATGCCTCCCTTGTTCATCCTGGGGATGCACCAGTAATTCTAGGGGCTCAGCACTGTGATTGTTGTGAGGAATCTCAAACCAGGAGTTCACCTCACTACAACAGAGGGAAATTCTTGTGTGCCAAAGTTACATACAGCCACCTTTCATTCCTCATGTGGAAACCTGCCATACCGTGGGCTCTGGTGCAGCTGGCCTGGCCATAGCTTATCAGGAGGTAAGAGCAAGCAGGATGCTATCTCCTTACCAAATACCATATTTTCTTAGATTACTCTCTCCTAACAAATGTGTCCCCACCTTCCCCTTGGAGATATTGAAAAATTCTATATAGAGTTTAAAAAAAAAGCTCTATTTTTTACCCTTATAATACAATTTATATGAATCATTATTAGGATAAGCTGCCACTAAAGCATTTTCTTTAATAGAAAGATACTGTAGAGAGTAAAACAAATTCTAAAATATATTCCTCAGCAGATTAGCCTCTCAAAGTTATTTAAATGGTGGGAATATTAAGAAAATATACATACTGCTACATGTCCTAGTTATAAAACTCAGTCAAGACTTCTGGGTTCTTCAGAGTCGTTAGCAAGCTAAAAACATTGCTCTCATCCTTACAACAACAAAGGTCTGAGGATGCAGGGCAACCAGATAACTCCAAATCCATGAAAATAGTCTCTCCACAGAGTAAAGAAGGGAGGACTTGCCTACTGGGGCAGCTTCTTCCAGGTACCATACAAGCTGGTAAGAAGAATTCAGCTAAAATTTTAACAAGTTGCTAAAGTCTGAGTTTGGACTAGCATGAGAATCTAGAACCCTTACGAGCTAAACCATGTAATTCACAAGGTGAATTAACTACCACTCAGGGCTCTTCCCCATGGACATCGCCAGGTGCTCATAAGAAACATTTGGACAACACAAGAGACCTGAGAAAGCATCCCTCATGGTACTGGCATCCCTCCTGAGGACAGGAACAGAAGCTGTTGCATAAAGCCCTACCTCAATCCATCTACCCTTCTCCCCTCAGGAACAAGAGCCCCACCATGCTGGTGGAAAGGCAGCCAACCCTGTCATCTTGTGGCACTGGTAAAAGACCATCGCATCTGGGAGGAGGGAACAGAAAAGCATCCTCTCTAGGGGGGCAAGGGTTATAGATACACCTTGGGCCTAGACAATTAAAGGCTGGGAAAGGAAAAATCACTGAGAATTCTTCATTCCTGAAACCCAGACACTGTATGTAGCTGCTTAAGACTGAGGTCAAATCAGATCAACAGGGAATTTCCTCTCTCCTGCACCCCACTGTGAGGCCAATAAGCACTGAATAGTAAGTAACCACAGTCTAATTTGAGGAGAGGGACGAGAGAGGAGGCACAGTGCCAAGTAAGGATCTGACACTGAGTGTGGAGCAGACACTGACAAAAATCCTCTGGTAACACAGTGCTCATCCAAAATACAACTTAAACTAGAGAAATCTGAAACCTGTGGCACACTGAAGGCAAACATAATAATAATACAATCTGAACTCAGTTTAATTCCTGACTAGATTAACACAAACTCCACACGAAAGACCTGGCAGAAGAATATGCATGCACAGGCATAAAGTTATTTACTTCAGTGTCTACTGTTTTACAAAAAAAAATGTGGGTGAATCTCCAACGCTTTATACTAAGTGAAAGAATTTAGATGTAAAAGGCCAGATAATGCATGAGTCTATTCATATCATTTCTGGAAAAGGCAAAATTAGAGGGAAAGAGAGTAGATCAAGAGCTGCTAGTGCCTGGAGTTGGGGGAGGGGTTAACTCCAAAGGGATATGGGATAATTTGTTCTGTACCTTATTATATTGTTTGTTTCACAACTGTATATATATGTCAAAATTTGCAGAATTGTATGCTAAAGTGGTGAATTTTACTGTTTGAAAATTATACTCTAAATGAATAAAAATAAATTAATCATGATACACTGCAGATTTAAGAACAGATTTTTGGTTTTAAAAAATGGAAATATTTCAGTAAATGTACATGTACTTTTCAGATAGATCTTGGTTTCAAAATGTCAATAAGTAGGGTATAATAGATACATCTTAGAAATGATATACTGAAACTGCTTCCATTCTGGAGAATCACAAAGCACATCAGTGTGTTAAAGACTCTGATTGCTCTGAATAAAGAAAAATCTAGAGAATCTTTTTGTGAATATACACTTCTTAAGGCAATACCCTTTTGTGAAACACACACTAAGATGACTTACAAGTTCTAGAACTTTGAAGAATTTATTGCTATATATTAGCTAAGAAGCACTTTTCAAGAAGCTATTTTAGAGAAGTACAATTTATATAAATGTCACTAAAGAAAAACAATGTAGGCCCCCCTCCTCCAGTGGGTAGTTTAGTTAATTGACCAGTAGAAAGTTATTTTCGCATTAATACTATGATAACTATGTGAAAATTGCTCCTCTCCCCACAAAAAAAGAAACCATGTAGCCGTAACTTAGGAACTTGCGCTAATGAAAGATCAAGTTGGAAATCACCCATGAACAATATCAGGCAGAGTTGCCTATGCAAATTGTGGAATCCATTGCAAAATGAAAATGAGGGGACCACTGTCTAAAAAGCAGGTGAAAAAAAGTGTCATTTGAAATACTAAAATATAAAACTTATTTCTTTTTTTTCCTCTCTCTTATCATGGTATTTTTTATTTGCTATTTAATGTCATCTCCTACTGCACTGGATACTCTCCTGGTGAGTGCAAACCCTCATACATCTCCCTGGGCTCGAACTCATGACCCAACCTGTGTGTGTTCATGTAGTAAGGGAATCGGTTCCCCTCCCCATGGCCAGCCACCCCAATCCGTAGAGGCTGGGCAACCCCCAAGGGGTTGCAACCTTCAAGCCAGGACTCTTTGTTACCTGGTTTGGAAATGGGCAAGAGTCACCTGCCTAATGCACCATGGTGCTGCTAACCTTGGGTGGAGATGGCCACACCATGCCCACTAGGGAGAGCTCACACCCAACGTACACGGTAGCCTCCTGCCTTGTTAAGCACAGATTTCTGTGCTCATTCATGGAGATTCTGGTTAACTAAGGCTTTCCTGAGTCCCAGAAATCTGCATGTTGAAGGAGCTCTACAAATGATTTTGATATGCAACCACATTTGGTAGTAAGATATTACTCCTGAATTTGAGGTCTAGAGGCGAGTACAAGGGCTAGTTTGGAGGTCTGATTTTTCACATTACATTAAATTGGCATCTGAGATGAGGGTATTTTCTGCTTCTTTATTTGGAAGAATTCAGCCAAGATCAGCCATTAAAAAATATAAAAAACATCTTTCTTTTTATGAGACTAAGAATTGAAAGGAGGAAGTAAGGGGAAAAATTCAGGATTTGTTGTCACAAGTGTACCTTAATGATAAAGTCACATAAAAGCTCCTTAAAAACAAAGTAACCTCACAAGAGAGAAATTGCCAGCCTTTTCTATATAATGTGGAAGAAGCAGATGGGTCTGTTTACTTGAACTGTTCAAAATAAATTTACATGTTATTATATCTGTATGAAACCAGATTATTTCCAAAGTAACCAAAGAAGTAAAACGTTGAACATTTTCACACAATCTTGTTCTAATTATTTCAGTAGCATTATCTGTAGATAATCAAACAGTTTCATAATTCAAAAAAGAAAAAAAAAGTCTTTAAAATGTTCAAATATTTTTGGCAAAAAAAACAATTTCTTAAGTTTTTAAATTTGTTTGAAGATAATTAAAATTGTGACAACCTATTGAAGTAGTGACAAGTAACTTGTTTACACATATAAGTAACATAGTTTTTTCCCGGTGTCTACTCCAACTCTTCTTTCACATGGCTCTCAGGGGCATGCATCTAAGCAAAAGTATGATCTTGTTACCACCTTACTGTAAATACTTCAATGGCTTACTAATCTTTTCAACAAAATTGTCAATTGTTTAGCATGGCATAAAGGGACTTTAAAATTTGGCTGTTTCATTTCCCACTTAACTCCTTCATCAGTTTGAAAAAATTAATAAACAGAAACTTCAACTAAATAGAGTTAGGAGACCAGAAGGAGGAACTCTCATGTCCTGCTACCATAGCTGAGCTCAGCGGGAAAAAGAAAGACTCCTCTTCTTTCCTGGCAAGGACTGAGCCAATGAAAAGCCATGAACTCCTTATTTACTATAGCCCTCCAAACTTCCTTTTCCTCTCTGGAAAAGCCCTCTTCCCTTGCTGTGAGGGGACTTGCATGTGGCTCACCATAGTTGCAGACCCCAAATTGCAATTCTCTGCTGATCCTAAATAAACTCAACTTTGCTGAAGAAATATCTAGCAGTCTTTTTGTCAACTTTTTTAGGTCAGCAAGTTCTTTATACTTTCCAGACTTTCTGGACTGCTTGCTTTCATATAATTTTTCTTTTTTTTTGACTTCACTACTAGATAAATGCTTCTTTATCCTTTGAGGATGTGCTCAAATGTTCCTTCTTTCAGAGAGCCTTCTCTGGCCTGTTGTAGACATCATTAGATGCTTCGTCAAAAGAGGAGAAAAAAATGAGAGAGTGAAAAGGGACAAGAGTAGTGGAATAAGAAAAAGAACCTAGTGCAGGTGTGTGGAACATTCCTTATAATCCTAGCTTTGTGATTATCTTTCCTGTGACCTTCAATATGCCACTCTTCCTCTCTGTCTTGTTTATATCATTGATTAAATGAGAAGGATGAACCAGATGACCTGTAAATTACAGCCATCTGCTTCTATGCAGTTAAGAGTGAAGAGAAAAAAAATGAAAAAAACCACAAAAAAACCATGGAATGGGATAGCAAAACACAGTCTCAGATTTTGGCTTTTCTTAAGAGACTGGAGATGGGGAAAAGGTAAAGATATGTACAAGTAGTGAGGTTGTGTTGCGATAATTTTCTCATAAATTGGAAGCTATCCAACAAGAGTAATTCTAACTTCTTTCATCACAAAATGTTTAGGATTTGAAAAAACAAGAAGAAGAAATGGGAGCAGGTATCAACTGGTCTTGAGAGTGAAGCGTAGTAGAGATAGAACAAATCGGAGATGATTTGAAAAAACAGCTGCAGTGTATTCTATTATCAAGTATTTATTGAGCATCTACCAAGCAGGACTTTCTGTTCCAGGCAACGGGATTACAAGGACAGACAAGTTAACCTTGAACCCTTCCCTTTTACAGCATCATTAAATTGTCAAATGGTAGTATTGGTTATAGACGTGAATTTCTGGAAGGCCCAATTGGTCGAGGTTATAATTGCTTCAACAATGCTCAGCAGCTGGTTATTGGGGAAGAAGAGGCCAGTGGTGCTTCCTAAGGATTTGATGAAGAAATGATCAGTTCAGAGAGGAGGCGTCTTAGGGTGGTTGTGAATTTTATTTAAAATACGATCCTAATTACTTGGAAAGACAAATGAAGCCTGAATATAAGAAGTCAGAGATTGGGGTCAAGATGAGAGTGAAGAGTGAATATTTTCTAGTTATGATATTCAGTTGCAAATGATTCAAATTTATGATTTTAAGCAAGCTAAGCGTAACAAAAAAACCCATAATGCACAAGGCAAGAAGCCAGCACTCAAAAAGCAATAATATTATGGCTAAATGAAAATTATTAACTCCAGTTGTACACTTGATTACCCTTGAGCAATTTCAATTGATTTGGGTAAGACTCACATATGAGGAAATCTGAGATTTTATCCTGCATTTTTGGCTCAGTTTATAGTCCTCACACAAACACTAAAGTGCACGTCCAAGGAATTAGATAACATTGCATGAGATATTTTTTGAGTTGTTGGTTTTTTATATTTATAAATAATTCTAAATGATAGTTTGTAGAGAAAAATAAAGAAGAGTGAATTTGGAAATAAAGTAGAAATGTGCTAACTTAAGTCCTTGTAGATGAAAAAGAAATATTTTTAAACATTTAATCTCTTGAATATCAGTTGTTAAGCCATTTGACTTTTACATGATGTTTAAGAAAAATCAAGTGCAGCAGAGCTACCAGG
This sequence comes from Physeter macrocephalus, assembly GCF_002837175.3. Taxonomy (NCBI): domain Eukaryota; kingdom Metazoa; phylum Chordata; class Mammalia; order Artiodactyla; family Physeteridae; genus Physeter; species Physeter macrocephalus. The sequence goes on along the minus strand of NC_041214.2, from coordinate 119,781,067 downwards.
ATTTATCACTGCATTTAAATAAATGCATGAGTTGACAACTTTGTATGAATTAGTTATTAGATTTTATCCTGAGAGATGGATATTGTCAGGTCATCTAAAACAATAATTATTCACTAGGAGAAAAAGAAAGAAAGAAAAAAAGGATATAACACTTGATCAGTTTTTGCAAAAGGAAATTACTTTTAGTGAAGCGTGATTCAATCATAATACAAAAAAATCATACCAATGCCGTATCCTTTTCGCTTACTTAAAAAAATCAATTTACCCTATATTTGTGATTCTGTAAATTCTTACTAAAAGTATTATAATTCTCGTTCTTCCCACTTTATTTAAAAGTGTTACTGGATATCAAGCTGAAGCATCAACTACTTGGTTAAAACTAGGCCAAGGGTTATTGGCCATTGGAAGTAATTTGATTATTCCTCCTAAAATGATGACAGATTTTAATGTATGCAACACAGCACTATGGACAGGATATCCTGTACATGTATATGAGTATTTGCTTTTGTGGAAGGTGGAAAATGGAGGCAATATCTAATTAGTCATGACAAGAGTGATTGGTACACATGATTTGGCATCCATGCCTGTGTTTCAAGCAGGGGCTTCACCGAACACCTGAACTAGGTACATACAATCTCTTTATGTCAGTGAATCCTGTTGCAACCAAAGCTGTACTGCTGAAAAGGATGAAATTATTTGGGGTTGCACACAGTAAGATTTCTTGAAGATATTTTGCTAATAAATTCCATTTTATTCTTAAGTTTATTAAAGACAAAATATATGAAAAATTGTACCTGTGTTTACATACAGCATCTATTTATTAATATCTGTTCTTTACTCAACTGTTAAACATTTATTTTGATGGTCTGACATTTAAGGAACTTCCACATACCTGACTGTGCTTCGTATCACAGCCTGGAGCTGATGAAGCACTGTGTTGTGCAACTGCAGATTAATTCTTGGACAGATTTTTCTGCTTCACTACCTCTTTTGTAGGTGCCAAAAATAATTGCTGATTGTGCCAAGTTGTGTCTTTATCACCTGTTAAAGATCTCGGTGCACCGTCACATGGCATCTAAGGTAAGTATGCATTTCTTCTTGCCTTTACTTTTTTTATTGCACTCTATTCATAAAGCTTTTCTTTCTTTCATTGGCCTGTATCATCTGTTGTATGAGATGAGCTTTAAGTCCACGTGATGTTTCTGTTTTTTAATTTGCTTTTTCAAACGTGGTTACTTTTTTGTTGTTGTTGTTGTTGTATGCGGGCCTCCCTCTGCTGCGGCCTCTCCCGTTGCGGAGCACAGGCTCCGGACGCGCAGGCCCAGCGGCCATGGCTCACGGGCCCAGCCGCTCCGCGGCATGTGGGATCCTCCCAGACCGGGGCGCGAACCCGGTTCGCCTGCATCGGCAGGCGGACGCGCAACCACTGCGCCACCAGGGAAGCCCCAAACGTGGTTACTTTTTAAAGCCATCTAAAAATTTGAAACCAGAAAATGAATCTACTTTATTTTCACTACCACTTAGCTGTCTTTTGCTTTTCAAGCACATCAAACCACAACCAAAGCAAAGAATGAAGATGAGAGAAAGAGTGAATTCTGAACCAGATCCAGTGTTTTCTGCCCAAAGCTCCAAGAGACAATGTTGGAAACTCCTGCAATTCACATCCTGGAAGTATTCTGACTCAATGCAACTGGTAAATATTAAGTATATGCTTTTGTGGATTAAATCTTAGTTCTTTTCCCAACACAACTTAATAATCATTTGGATTGGCTTATTTGTTTGTGAAAATATCTAAATAAAACAGCACTATATGCAAGGATAAACGTCTCAGAATCAGTTGTACTTTACTTAGTGTCAGATTTAAAACAGCTTTATTTGCATTTATATTTGCAAAAGTAATGAAAAAGTATAAATATATTTTATACTAAAATTTTATAGAAATACATGTGTTTTGCAATTCTTTTCTGTAGGCACACCACCACAAAATATATGACATGGCATCTCTGGCTTTCCTGTATTGTGGTGTTTGAACATGAGAATTCTGAAGTGAAAAAATCACTTTTTTACAATAAATGATAGTAACACTTATAAATCATTTAGATTATGCAATTCAAACAGGGATAAAAACAAATAATACACTTACTTAAGCTTCTGCTATTTTTTCAGGTCATTAACTTTTAGTCATCTAAGATGTTCAGTCACTATAAAGGAATTAAAAATGTACTATATCTGGGTTATTGGTAGTATAAAAAGTGCTCTTCTGCATTAAAAGTCAGTACGTGAGATGAGATATATTCTTTTTCATACACTAGTAAAGGGGTATTTTTTCTGTTATACATGATGAAAGAAAATATTTATAGCATTGTTTTGCTTCTATTTACAAGCATTAAATTGATGTACTTTATTTTTATGAAGAATAGATTTTAAGCATTGCAATCTATAACTGCAATAGCTCAGCAGTCACTCAAAAGGTAGCTTTGTGTTAGGAATGACAAAGCAGAATTGGTACCAATTCTTATCTGATTTTGATGAATACATTTTGAGGTTTTGCTCTACTCACCCCATACGACACTGACAGAAACAGAAGACATGCACAAGGTCCTATGAAAGGACTGTTAGAGAAGGTGCATGGACTGAGGAGGAATTTCACCTGGAATGTGCCAAAGGCAAGGACATACACCCAAGGCATTGGTTACCCTTGCTGACATTAGAATCGTGGACAATGAATTACAAAATGTATAAGCATATACTGTTTTTTTAAAAGCTATATATGTGTGTATATGTATGTATACATGCATGCACACATATATCTTTGCATGCCCACATACAGAGATATGCAGTTTTGTAAGTTGTATCATTGCTATGTGTAGTAATGATCAAAATGTTTTTTTTTTTCCTTTGTTTGAATTGGATCTATTTGAAACATTTCTATTTCATTTCACAGGTTTGTGGTGGTTTCCCATTGGGAAAAGAGAAGAATGGGAGAAAAATCCAAACCTAGATTCCACTTTCTGGGAGATGTTCTCCAAGGCTTCTAGCTCCACGCTCTGCATTGTCCTCTTTTATTCATCATCATCACATTTGGGAACTAAAGAGCTTTCACAATCTTCTTCTGGCCTTTGGGTCCACAGGTTGTTTTAAGGCTTGGACACTATAACATTTTTTGGCCCAGATTTGTGGTTTCTTTGGAAATAAACCCCCTTTAAAACTAGAAGATCTTGAAGTTATTTCCTGCCATCCACTTTCATGTGCCAGTAATCACATCCAAATTTTTTCTAGACATAATTCTCAAGCATGATTTCTTTCTTTTGTTCTCATCCTTACTTCTCTCTTTCACCATCTTCTCCTCTTCCCTTTTTCCTTCCTTTATAATAGCAGACAATTAAAGGTAATTAGAAAAAAAAATAATCTTGAGTGGGAAGGTAACACACTTAATCCGATCATATGATCTTTGCTACCAGACCAAGTACTTGCATCAACTGAGAAATCTTACTAGGTCTGTGGCACTCAAAAATTTTTTTTTTCAGTTTTATCCATTTTTGACCTTCAACATTGTCTTTTCCAAACGCTAAAACCCTTGTTCTCACCATGAAAGCCAGCCAGTCATTGTCTGAGCGCATCTTTATTTTGTAATACCTTGTTAGAGGCAACTAAGACCTTAGTGGCAACTAACCCACATTCTGACTCTTTCCAGCAACTTCCTCTAAAATCACAGGAAGAATTGTCACATGGTCTTACTTCTAAGGTATCCCAGGCCCCCATTTTAGGTGTTTCACAACAGAGCAGGGGTCTGTACTCAAAAGCCTACTACATCTGTGTCCTCACCACCTGCTGCCAACACATTGTCAATTCTATGCATTTAGTTTTTCTCCTACTAATTTATGTTTTATGGTTGTTAATACTAGTTGGTAAAATGTCAGCTCTGATATTTCAGTAAGTTGGTAAAATGGAAGTTAATTGTCATGCATATAGTGTTTTGTTGATGGCACGAAAGAGCTAGGGGTTGTGTTTCACATAGTCACTTAGTGACTCAGGCTACTCCATCTCCTGGTGTCTCAGTCTTTTGCTGGATCCTCTGCATCTGGCTGACAGATGGGGAAGTAGGTAAAGATAATACATGGGGGAATTTTATGACCCAAACCTAGAAATGATACATATTTTAAAAGTTTGCCCATTTCTGCTGGCCAAAATGCAGCCATATCTCACTGCAAGGGAGTCTGTGTGTCCAGGAAGAAAAGAACAAATTATAGACACAGTTTGCAAGTTTCTGCTGCAAGTAAGAATTAACCCTTTATTTTTCTTTGTTAGAGTTTGGATTATCTGAAAAATTTCTGTGCCATTGATTTATGATAAATTATTTTTCTTAAAACGGTAAAGCATTTCCTTGTCTATGCATTTATTTTTACTCATAGTAATTTCTTAATCACTTAAAACAGAAGTAAGAAAATTATATGCCATGGGTTGGCTGCCTGCTTTTGTAAATAAAGTTTTATTGGATCATAGCCATTTGCATTTGTTTACATATTATCTATGATTGCTTTTAAACTCTAATGGCAATGTTGAGTAGTTCCAAAAGAGACCTTATGGCCTGCAAGTCTAAAATATTTGCTTTGAGAAAAGCTTGTGCACTCCTTATTTAGTGAATACAAAATCAGCATTGTATATATCTGCTTAGGACAGTGAATGAAAAAATGTTGTCTCCATAAATGATCTCTTCATTGATCTCAAGCCAACCTCAATAATATTTTATTCAAGGAAGCAAATGATAATTTACTTCTTTTTAACTTGACAACATCATTTTCAGTACCTGAGCATCCGAGAATTAAATGCTTCATGTAGGAAACAGCACTTAATTATAAAATCAATGTGATTTTGGCAAACTCCCAGACAGGAACCTCATTTCTATATCTTTCTCCAGTTGATCAAGATGCAGTAAAGCAAAGCTATGTTATCAAAATATGCATTACCAAACCTCAAAAGAGATATGATGATCAATTTTTGGACAATGAAAACTCTAGAATGTTTGATATATCAGGGAATGGTCAGTGAATTAGTTTATGTGGTGGGCAGAGTTAATGATAATACCAGGTTTATATTGAAACTTTTTCCCCTTAATTCTCAGAATTATGATGTGTACAATTTTCACTCTTTATAATTCTGGAAATTGACAGAATAGTGCCACCACACAGGTAAGTTTTGAATGAGAACTTGGTCCAAGGCATTTGACATCAGGTCTGTTATGGTTTCCACTGTGATGCAGCCATTTTCGTATTAGCTACGCCTTGGGTTTTAATTTCCCAAATAACCTCTTCAAAACAACTCTTCAGAATGTTGTTTTACTCTTTGATAAAATGAAAATTGCCTTCACATTGACCTAGGTGCTTTACATACATTGTCTCATTTACTCTCTAACAATATTTAACTTGTGCATTAGTAGTATTAATATGTGAAGAAAAAGTTGGACTCAAAGAAGGTAAGTAACTTGCCTAAGCTTACACAGGAAAAATAGTCCTTACACCTATCAATTTCATTAGCTAAAGTCTTTTGCACTGAAAAGTGTTTTAAAGGAAACAAAGGGGAAAGTGTGATGGATAGGTAAGTAGAGTAGAGGAGACCTACTAAATCGAGCAGTTGTAGAAAGCCTCTCTGAAAAGTGATATTTATGTTGAGACCTAATGTGAGGAGTCAGTCATAAGAAACTCAACAAGTTCTTCACAAGAGAAGTAACACCAAGTGTAATGACATTAAAAAGAGAAATAGGTGGTGTTCTCCATTCTACTGAGCAATACTCTATAGTCACTATTTTTATTTTCTGCTGTCACACGTATCTATTAAATATTTAGTTTCAGAAATTTTACTTATGGTACAAAAGTATTCACCTGCTTTATTTTTAGATGTCACATCTCTGGTAAAGTTCATCATTTTATCTAATTTTGTAATGGTTTTGAACATTTTAATTAAAGCTGTACTAAAGTTTGTTTCTGATAACTCCAAAATCTTGACCACTGGTGGTTTATTTCTATTGTCTATTTTTTTCTCCTGGTTTTTGATAATTTATTTCTGTCTCTGTCATGACTGGTAATTTTTAACTGAGTGTCAATCTTTGTAAAGAATGCTAAAGACTCTGAATTATCTTACCTTTCTTCAGAGAAGACTTAATATTCATCTGGTAGGCAGGTAGCATATGGGAAGATCACCTTGATCCAATTTGAGACTAAAATTTTTCCAAGCTGTTTTCAGGCTTTGGTAGGACTGGTCTACTTCTACTCTGTCCTTACTCCTACAGTGTATTGATAGATTTTCCAGAGTAGTCTCCATGGAAAGGCTGGGGCTTTTCAGAGCTCCTCCTTTTTGGTGAGCAGCCTAGCACTGTCAGATTATTAAGCACTCTTGAGTGTTCCAGCCTTTACCACACATTTTCCTCCTAGATTCTTGATTTTTCCCCCTTTCATGCAAAGATTAGGAATTGGTTCAGATTTGAGGGGAAAGTTACACCAAATGTCACTTCATTTCTCCATGACTCCCTTTTCTCCTAATTTGGCTCCTCAAATTCCTGCTGCCATGGTAACCTTGATTTCTACTATTTTTCCCATCCCATCTGAGTGAGTTGGCCACAAAATCTATGATGTTGTTTTTTGTTCAGCCTCTTTATCCTGTCCTAGGACTTGCAAATGTCCGAAGTAGAAAAAAATCAGTGGTGAATGGAGGGCTTTTTTAATTGCATTTTCCTCTCTTCAGGATTGCGGTCCCTCAAATCCTGGCTTCCTTGTCTGCTCCAAGATTCCTTCAAACTGCTGTTTGTTTGTTTGTTTTAATTTTAGACAGCTTTAGTAGCTTCTTGGCAGAAGAGTCTGTCTGATACAAGTCAATTATAGATGGAAGCAGAGGACTGGAAGATGACTGGTTTAAATTTCCATCTACAGTAATAAATATGTTTAGTTAGGCATTTAAAAAAACTGTCAGCATAGTTTGTGTTTTCTGGAATAAAGATAATAATGATACTTTATGAGACTGATATGATGATTTACATACGTGTATATATACATACACATATATATAATCTCATAGCAGAGCACTTGGCAAATAATAATGAAGCAATAAATGTTAGTTCTTTCCCTTCCTTCTCTTGTCTTATTTAAAGGTCATATTTTTGACTGTTCATTGATCCATATTTATCAGATCAGTGACATTTTCATGATATATGTAATAAGTTTCGAATGATGACAAAGAAGAAATAAATATGCAGAAAGTATAGCATGCATGAATATATTCCCAGAAAATACATTTCATCTGCATACTAGGTACCTTCTCAAATGTTAAGTTTTTGTGAATTTTTATTATAGTTTTTTTAGTATGATGTACTTAGAATGAGTTAACCAAACATCAAGTAAACCCAGAACAAATACATAAGAGAATACGTATTTTTTAAGATATTCACATTATGATGAAGAGAAAAAGATATGCACTGAATTTGTATGTGCTAAAATCTATATAAAATGGACGAGATGATGTAAGGTAGATTTCATGAAAATACAAATATATTTTAAATGCATTTGTAATGTTCCTTGCCTAGTAATCAAAAAAATATTGCTAATGCTTTTGTTGTTCACATGAATGTTAATATTTATTTATATTTAATGAATTCACCATTTTATTTAATTTTCTGTAAAGTCTTTTCTAATATAAAAATCTGTAGTAATTGATAGTATCTCTTCATTTGCTGTTTTTCATTGTGAGTTTCCAAAATACAGTGCTGTGGATTTATTTTCATGGTAGCAGATTACTTATCACTTCACTTTTCCAGGGCTAGCAGCCTAGCAGATCAATGAGAACTCATTGCCTTGAAAGAGATCAGGTGTTACGTTTGTCATAAGTAAATCTTCAGTCAAAAAATGTGTCAAATTAATAGATTGTGTTTAAAAGTCCATCCAAGAATTGAACAAGTTGATAGTTATATTCTTTATTTTCTTTTGAGAGAATATAAACTAAATATAAATCCAAAAAAATCATTTAATAAACAGGTACTGAAGGAGCCAGAAGCCACAGAGAAGAAAAACAGCTCAGATACAGGTCAAAAGTTCGCCTTTCCTAACAGACAATGGATATTAAGTAAAGTGATCACTGGAATTGATCAAATTACTCCAGTCACCCAAAATGTGACCACATACTTGCCGCTCAGCCTCAGGTTAACATTGCTGGAGATTTAGTGTAACAACCGAGGAGAAGGGGGTGTTCTGATACACACACAGACGTAACAAATAATAGCAGCAGTTTTCAGAATTTTGTATTTCTGAAATACAAATAAAATTTTAAAGAATTTTTGAGACAAAAACATTTTTATTTTGCCAAAGAAGGAAGTCTTTTTTTTTTTTCCTTTTGTGGTGTGCTGGCCTCCCTTTTGCTGCGGCCTCTCCCGTTGCGGAGCACAGGCTCCGGATGCGCAGGCTCAGCGGCCATGGCTCACAGGCCCAGCCGCTCCGCGGCATGTGGGATCCTCCCAGACCGGGGCGCGAACCCGGTTCCCCTGCATCAGCAGGTGGACGCGCAACCACTGCGCCACCAGGGAAGCCCCCGTAGGAAGTCTTTTTTTTAAGAAAAGCAAAAAAAAAAAAAACCCACTAAAATATTTACAACCATAATTTATTTCAAAACAATAAGGATTTTTGGACAACAAAATGTAAGAAAGATGTAATCTAAAAAACAGACTCTCTTATGAAAAAATAGTAAAAGTGTCAGTGACATATACATACACATGTACATCCATATATAATTGTCATTTTTATTTGGGGGACTATTGAAACAAAGGCAGAGAATAGCCTCAGAGTACTAGCTTGACAGATCTGCTACTATAAGACCTTCTTTATAGTCTCCTCTGGAGGTACAGGATGTTCTCATTTTACTATTTTGTTTAACTGTCTTTACCACCATTAAAGTTTTGGTAATATACCTAATATCTTCCAAATTTTTCACTGAATCCCGTCAAGTTATTTTTCTGTATGAGACTGTGCTTTATTTATTTTATTTGTTTGACATTAATATGTAGTGCATTAAAATTTTTGAAGATAAATGTGTATTTAAGAATGAAGAAGAGATGATAAAGTAAGCCCTTCTTTTGTCTCCTAAGCCTATAAACTTGTTTTCCAATCCGCTGATTATCTGAATATGTGGTTGGTCTTTTAACCAGTTTCTACTATTGTATAATATAAAAAGTGTTGCTGCAATGCTTACACAAGAAGTCACTGTGTTACAGATATATATTCTGTACTCTAGGAAATTATTCCACAGAATAACACCCACAAGAAAACATTCATTAGAAAAAGCACTGAATTCTAAATCTGCTTCAATTTGACATTCACTTACCATTTATAAGATGAAGATTAATTTTTGTTGGTGTTGGGTTAAAATATTTGAATTAGTTGCCAAGATCTACAAATAGAGATTTCACATGAAATTCCAGATTCCCCACTTCCTTCAAAAATCCAGTTTACTTCACTTCCCTGTGACTCAGTCATCTGTAAAATGGGGATGGTGATGGCACCCTTATCACAAGTACTGCCCATTTGGGAATAGATGAGGTGTTTTGCATATGGTGTTGAGAGATTTAATGAACCATTATATATCAAACAACAGTCAACACTCCACTGACACTGAAGACTCACTGTGTGCACTGTGTGCGGACTCAACATACCACGGCATCCCTCTTCCCTCTGTTTTCTGAGGATGGTCACCTGGTCTCCCAGTCTCACAGCTCTGGCCTTTGCTGACTCAGTTGGCAGGGCTGAAAAAGAGCACAGGGTAGGCAGGGACCAGCCAGTGAGGAACTCCCACTGCACATATGCAGACAGAATGGACAGAGCTCTGATCTTGTCCTCCTCTGCCCAGGAATGAGGTAGAATTTGCATAGAATATTAACAAAAACTGACCAAAAACCATACTAGATTTTAAAAAATCAACATAATAAAGACTACATTTTCTGACTGTAATGCTAATCAGAAATCATTTACAAAAAGTGTTATGTGTGTATATTTAAAATATAAAATATTTATATATGTATATTATACATGTATATATAGGTAATCATTTGTCTGAAACCCCAAACAACCATATTAATAAACACTTGGGTTAAAGCAGAAGTGATAGAAGACTATAGAAAGTATATTTCTAATTTTTTTAAACATTGTATTTTAAAATGTAGGTATAGGAACAAAGATAAATAACTGAATCAATTTCCAAAAATAAAAGGAAATAAAAGGCCAAAGAGTGATTATCCACCTTATCAAATATTTATAAAACATGTCACATATCCATTACATTTTAAAACAATGTAATACTGTCCCAGTTATAGATAAATATACACATGAAACAAAATAGAGGGGTCAGAATGAGAGTACCTTATAAGCAGAGAAATTCGAAGTGCAAATGCCAGTCATTTGGGAACTGATGGAGCGCTTTGCATATGATGTGGGGCAATCACACACTAATTAGAGGAAAAGGAAGGTCATTTTAAACAAAACAAAGGTAAACTAGGATGGATTGAGTAAAAATAAAGTTATACAATTAAAAGAAGGGCATGCAAGGAGAATATTTTTTGTGTATTTGTGTTAGAGGAAATTTTCTTTAACAAGACTGAAGAACACAAACCATAAAAAATTAGATTTTGTTATATCAAAAGTAGTTTTTACAATATAAATCACCAAATGCTAACTTTCAATAAATATCACAATAGAAGATTTTTGCAGGAATTGAACCAACTAGGTACTAATATCTAGAATACTAAAGGAATTTATAAAATAAACAATAACAAAACTAAAAGAAAGGAAACACAATAGAAATATATTAAAGTTATGACTAACCAACATATGGAAAGAAAAACAATGGTTAACAGATACTTGGAGATATTCTTATGAGAAGTGGAACCATGCAATTAACACATTGATGAGTATATGTTCTACAGCTCAGATTAGCAAAAACCTTCAAGTTGATCAGTACTAATTATTAGTGAGACTATAGCAAAATATTTAATTTTGGTTCAGTACATACTGGAGTGGTCCATTCTGGAGAAATGTGTCATACTTGATGAGATTAATATTCACATAGCCCAACACTCAAAAATTTCACTTTTCATAAATTAACAAAGTCCATAAGGAAGCTCTTTCTAGCATTGCTTGTGGTATCAGGGGTGTGAAGACAACTTGGGTAGTCATCACTAAGAAAATGAGTATGTAAATTTTTGTGGCTCCATACTACACTGTTTACTGCAGCAGTGTATGTATCACACCAGGGACAACCATTAAAACAGATACCGGGGCTTCCCTGGTGGCGCAGTGGTTGAGAATCCGCCTGCCAATGCAGGGGACACGGGTTCGTGCCCCGGTCCGGGAAGATCCCACATGCCGCGGAGCGGCTGGGCCAGTGAGCCATGGCCACTGAGCCTGCACATCTGGGGCCTGTGCTCCGCAACGGGAGAGGCCACAACAGCGAGAGGCCTGCGTACCACCAAAAAAAAAAAAAAAACAAAAAACCAGATACCAAGAGAAACAAATAAGAGAATATAATCCATACCACGACATGTGAATTAAAAATTTTCTACACTTACTATACAGCACTATCTCTTTTACAAGGATTCTCACATAGGCCATTGTTTTTGTTATTTGATCTCAGATCCATTCCCCTCCTTCACCGGCAAGCTACACTTCCAAAGGTCCTTTGCTAACTGCTGTCTGGTGAGGTTTGGCTAATGGAAGCACTGGTTAAAGTTGGAGAGGAAGAGGAAAGGAATCAGGAAACTCTTCCTCTCCCCATCCCTCCCTTATACTCCTTCCTTTCTCCCTCTTGTCTCTCTCTTTCCCTCTCTCTGTTTTGGGTGGCCATTTTTGAGCAGTAGCCATATCTTTTCCAAGGTTCTCACTCTTCACTAAACAGAACCTATTTCTGTGGACCTAACTCCTCCAGAGCAATTCTGGACATGGTTCTGGAACCTGCAGGATTTCCCTGATGTCTGGATTCTGGTGAATAGCACTCCTTTCCTAGTGTCATTCCAGTCCCAATGGGGTGTAGTGGTCTCCTGCTGTCTACTTTGCTAGTGTTCTCCTTTTGCTAATCTCTGATTTGCTTCACCATCCCGTTTGCCTTCTCAGTTTCTCTACCACCTGTTTAATTTCGTATGCTGAGTTTCTCACTCGAAATACTAGAATGGTTTACATTTACTGATTGGAATCTGAAATAGTATTTGATATTGGGAGGGTTTCCAGGAAACAGACCCTAATGCAGGATACTAAGATTGGGAGACTCATCTGCTTAATCTTTAACATGATGATAACCTCCCTGTGGATGGAAACTGAAATAATAGCAATCTGTGACAGGCAGAGGCATTAAATACACAGTTGCTTGAAGTATAACACTGGCTGAAAGGAAGTATTTGGAGGATTAAGTAATGGCTATAGTAACCATCATGGTAACAGTGACGGCTACAAGGACTGCAGCTTCCTAACTGTGATCAAGAGTTTACTGAAAGAAAAAGAGAAGCTCAGGGCTGTGTTACCTTTCCTGTTCTCTGTCATAATGTTATTCAGACTTTAATTATCAGCACCTTCCACAGAACATCACACAGGTCAATTATATTGATGGTGTTCAGGTTGCTCTTGGAAGCAGCAAGAAGCAAGAACCTTAGATGCCTTAATGAGACACACAGTGTCAGAGATTAGGTGGTGAACACCATGAACACTTAGACCCACTTGGATGATGTCTCTACAGATCTTGTAGGCTGGGGCATGTTGAGATAACCCCTCTAAATTGAAAGATCACTTTAGATTCTGAAGGCAAAATATGCCATACTTGGTGTGTTGCTCCAAGGAATTTACTGAATAACCTGAAGGCTTCCTGCTATTGCCTAATTCCATTTGTTTCAGCATCTGTTGTTTGGCTTATTACTCATAGAGCAATTCCCTTACATGAAATTCCCTCTGTTTGAAACACTAGATGGCTTCGGTTTTCTTGAATAGCCATTGACTTATATAATGTGTACCCAAAGACATAATCTATACAAATTATAGTGAGTTTCTATGTGTGAGATAATAACTAGAGAGAGTTATCAGAGTAGAAGAGGAAAACTATAAAACAATAAAAATGATGGAGCTTGAAGAGAATGTAATATAAATGAAAGGGTATAATTAATTCTGATAATCTTAAATGACAAATTAAAAATCTATATACATGAAACTGAGATCGTGTGACCTATTAAAGTTTAAATATATTCTTAGTGGCAAATTAAGACTAAAACCCTAATCTCTTGAATTGCAAGCTATTTCAATGACTCAGTACTGTTCCATACTTGCTTTCAGGTTTTAATTTTTATCCTACTTGTGCTGAGAGCCTCTTTCAGAGAAAAAAATAAGGATATATATGAAAATGCATACTGTGAAGCAAAGAGTCTTGAGGGTAGAAATTGTACACTTGAAGGAGGATAGTTATTATGAGAATTTCCATTAAAAACACAGTGCTACATTTTTCACCCAAAGCTCTGTGGTTTATTTTTCTGTCTTTGGGAATTTCACAAACAACTTGTAAAGTTCTAGCCAAACCTTTGAGGTTTGCCTTTCCATAAGTATATGGAACAAGCCAAAGGCTGCAAATGTAGCCAAATGAAACAATGGAAACCACAAGACCTGCTGGCCTGGCTCCTCTCTCCTCTACTTGATTTTGAGCCCCTGGAGAGGAAACCACCTGAGTTGCATTTGTACATGGTTAGAGCTCTTGAGAACTAAGCCTCCTAACTAATGGTTCTTATTTAATTTGAAATAAAGGGATACAAGTATTGAATTCTAAGGAAGCCGAGACAGTTTTGTTCCTACCATTGTTGTTCCTTTTTTCTTTTTAATTTATGTCTTCATTGCTAACATTTCAAAGGAGCCTCTGCATAGATGCATGTAGCCACAGTGTGTTTCTATTTCCAGGGGTTCTGGAGGCCACAGTGATCCACATACTTCCTCAGAAAACTCTTTAAATAAATGGAATCTATTGGGCCCCACCAGCTAGTGTAATAGACTGTATACTGCTTGAAAACAGAGTTTTGCTATTCACTGGTAAACATCTAGGATATTATTCATTAAAAGTTTATTTTTAACTTTTCGGCTCAATTTATACCCTAGACAGGGCTGTGTCATACACTACATTTATCTTCCTTGTCTGTGTAGCCTTTTAGTGCCATGCCCTCCTCCAGTCCCAACCCTTATTACATTGTTGTGCAAATTTAATTTAACCAAGACCTATTAAGCAATATAATCTCTAGAGCCTGACTGCTAGAGTTACTTAAACTTTCAGTGCTTCAATTTCATTATCTACACTAGTCTTCATAGTATTGTTGTGAGATTAAATGAGTGAATACATATAAAATGCTTACAACATGCCTAGTACATTGGAAGTAATGAATAAATATTTGCCACTAGTCATCATCATAGTAGTAGTACTACTAGTAGTAGTAGTAGGATGTCCCAGTAGCATGTTACATATTAGAATATGGAGAAAATGGGAAACCCTGAGAATCCTTAAAGAGCATAATTAAAAATTTAATTGCTAGCATTTGATAATAGGTCTGCCTTCTTCAGTGTCATTTGTGTTTTTATTGAGATCAAATACCAAAGATGAATAAACTCTCAGGCTGATGTTTCTTGCACTTAGTAGAAGAGAGCTTTTGGAGAGCTGGGCATTTTTACTCACTACTTATTCAATTACACGTTATTCTTTCAGCAACGATTGAGTTACCTGCTGTTCCTGTGCATGTTAGGTAGGGTAATTCTAGATGCTGTAACAAATAAACTTCAAAATTTCAGTGTGTAAGAAAATACAAGTTTAATTCTGGCTCATGCAACCGTCCAATGACGATGCTCCTGGTTGGCATGCAACTTTATTCGGGAGGTGGTTCAGGGACACAGGTCCCTTCTGTCTTCTTGCTCAAGTATCCCCCTGGGCCTCAAAGGGCTATGCTTCTTATCACAAGATGGAGTAGAAAAGGAAAGATGTGGTAACACTGCCTATTAATTACTTTGTGCTGGAAATGCAAATTCCACATTTTTTTTTTTTTACTTGACAAGATTCCATCCAAATGCAAGAGAAATTGGGAATCAAATAGTGCTCGTGGAGCTGCTTATGAAAAACAACTCTATCCTACAAAAGAGGGGGAATAACTCTTGTTGTATGGTTAGCCACTTCTTCTATACAAGGCTACAGGGATGAATCTAAGATCTGCTTTCATTTATCAAGGGAATAGTGGGGGCACAGGCTGGAAACCAGGAGATGAGGTTCTTCATTAAGCCCAAGAAGGTCAAATCATGCTTTAGAGAGGATATGGACATCACAGTTGCATCATAAATGCGCACAGTTCAGCAACACAAAAGGAAAGGTATCATATTCTAAAAAGGGACTATAATTTGCAGAGGTGTTGAGGCCAAGGAATTCCAAAAGGCTGAGCGTAGGTGTGGAGAACTGGCTGAAAGATGAGCAATATATTCAACTGAGCAATGTTTTGTAGGGGTCATAAGCTAATTTTTAGAAAAATTACCCAGAAAACAGGGTATAATACATTTGAAGATATTAGAGGCTCTGAAGCTAGTTGACAGATGAAGAAACATAAGTGGAGGGAGGCGGAGATGGCAGATTATACAAGAAATTCAAAGAAGCTTTGGTATTTCACCTTTTTTAATGGTTGCCCATTCTTTCTGCATGTGATTTCTGTCCTTCTTTGCATGTTTCACAATACAAACAAAAACAAAATGGATTAAAATTTTTATAAGCTTTTGGAGAACTGTAAGTTACTTTTTATTTTTTAAAATGTATGTTGCAAAACAACAACAGTAATGAGAATCAACGTATGCATATAGGGTACTATACTATGAATGGTGAACTAAGTATCCACCATGCTGGACTCAGATAAACAGACTTACACACACACACACACACTATTACATGGGGGACAAAGTCAATTAGGAATTGAGTATAAAGTAAAGGAATATTTAGCCCTATTTGTATTTCTTCTGATGGCTTACTTCCTTACATATCCCACAGTTAATGTCCTAGTAATTGTAAATCCACTAGGAGATTTAGCTTACATATAAGTAACCACCATCGCTTAAAATTTTCTGGGAACTTGGCTGCCATTTGTGTTCATCAAGTATTTGAGAGTTATTTTCAAAGACTCTAGGCTGTCCAGTGCCAAGCTATCGTTGGCCCAGCAGCTTACCCTCAATTCCTAAGTAGCTTCTTTCTAGAGAAATTTAATCTGCATGTTTCTAATCCATTTAAAATTAGATCATCAAAATAAAGTTTTGTATGAGCTATCCAAAACCCTGTGAGAGAGTTTATTTTTCCTCCACTAAAGGAAGATGTCGCATTTGTTAAAATTCAAGTATGCTGCAAAGCTAGAAACCTCTTAGAAACTGATTTTAAAACTTGGCAGTCTCTATTCTTTTATCCCTAAGGCATATAGTAGGTGCTTTGGGAGTTTCTTTGTGAATTCATTTTTAGAACATTGCTTGGAGTTTACTCATACAGGACTGAGTTCCTTCCTTTCCACCAAGCCACAGTTGTTGCTTTGGAACTTCTCCTGAATTCAAAGGATGCTACACAGGTGGAGTGTCATGATGGCTTCATAAGAAAGAGTTTGAGACAGATATTTCCAATTTTCTCTTTAAGATAATCTTCTATACTTCTTCAAGCAGGACTGTGTTCAAAATCACTTCCTGCCACATGAATTCTGAATTTCATTGTAATTTTCCTTGGTGTACTGTTTGCTATTACAATCAATCCTATTTCAATTTGACCCTTTTTGAATCTCCATTTTATATATTTTTCTTTTAGAAGCCTAGAGAAACTAATTGCCCAATCACCCTATATATAAATGTTATATTAATCATAATTTATTTGGTGTTACATAATTTTTTAGTTTATCAGTATTATTCACAAGTAAAAATAGAAATTAAATGATTTTATCATCACCTCAAATGACTTGCACTATTGACTATCACTAATTCCATTTACTCACTGAAAAAAAATCGATCACCTTAATGTTTGAATATAATTTTAGGTTCTACAATGAACACTAAAATGAATCTGACAAAATATACAATGCTAAAAATCAGTGTCCAAGCGTAGTGTGTTGATGTGGGTTCCGTATCTCCAACGCTTATCCAAGGGAAATCTATAAGTATTTCATATGATAATTACTAACACTGTGTTTTTAGATTATTTAAGAGGATTTATGTCTCATGAAAAGTTGATATATTTTAATGGAACTTTCAGACTAGAAGGATAAAATAAATGTGGGGACCACATAACATTCTTTTTATCATACTTCCATATTTTCATCTGCCCCTTAGCCACTCCTCCACTCTGACTAGCATTTCTCCCTTTCATGCCCAATTCTCTGTCTTCTCCACTCTGGGCTGGATCCAGCACTCCTCTTGTTAGCCCTTATTTACAGGAAAACATTTACAGTCTGCCTTCCATATCTGCAGAATCGAAACCCTTGGATAAGAAGGGGTGACTGTATTCATTGTGCTACACCATTTTATATAAGGGACTTGAGCATCCGCGGTTTTTGGTATCTGCAAGGGGTCCTGAAGCCAATCCCCAGCCAATACTGAGGGAGGACTGTACATTGTGACATTTTCACTCTTCTAATACCAAATCCTACAGATACTTTTCAGTTTCTGTAACATTCAGCAACATTTCATTCCATCAGACATTCTCTTGCTGATAATGTACTCATAAGACACTCTTTTTTTTCTGTAACAGAATTCTATCCTTGTTGTCTCCCCTGTATTCCCAACCATCACTTCTCAGTCTCTTATGTTGGTTCCTCCTATACATGAGTTTCATTATTTTAGTTCTTTATGACAACTTAATGGAGCAGCTATTATTTTCACTAGTTTAGAAACAATGACTCTGAAGATGCTTTAAGATCACATAAATAATAAATTGCAGGGCTAGGATTTGAATCCAAATCTATATGCCTCCAAAGTCAGAATTTTCCAATCCACACTTTGCCTTGCTATCCCACAGCTGGGCTGGCTCCAGGGCTTGCCTCGTTGCCTGCTGAAGGCATCAAGAGATCCGCTAGCTTTCTTTTGTTCTTTAGGGCTACTTCCACCCATGCCTAACCTGTATTCTACCCATTCAGTCTCTTATGTTTCATCTCCCTACATGCCTAGTTTTGAGTAGCACATAATCTTTCAAGTTCACCACATGTGGTTTTTTTTTGTATTATTTGAAAATTTTGCTACAAATCACTATAGGAAAGCAAATGGCACAACCATGTGATTGTTCCAATGGTTGAAGAATCATATCAACTTCTTGATAAATCTAGATAAACTACTCACTTATAAGCTAGTGCTATTTTAATGCCAAGACATTGTAACCCATATGTTCCTTTGTACAAAGAAGCAAGTTAAAGTGTTTAACAAATAATTGCATGCAATCTCTTGTATCTGCTTCCACAAAGCTTTACAACCAAATGTCCCACCAACAGAAGTTATGAAGTTTTTGCTGTTTATAATTAACAAAAGTCAAGTATAATTAATCTTGGCCAACTCTCTCAGCTCTCTTGTATACTTTAGCTCTATCACTTTGGAAGTCATTGAAGTTTAGGTGTGATTGTAACTAGTACATTCCCATACGTGTCTAACACCTCTCCTTAGCAGCCCCAGACTTCCTTATGCACAATTATTCTGGAAAGTGTAGATTTATTCCCTTATGAGCATTTTCAAAAAGGTGCAAACTGAAGTGTAAATGGCATTCATCTCACCAAATCAATTGGAATGTAGCTGCTGTTAAGGTAGTTTAAAAAAAAAAAAGAAAGAAATATAATACCTCTCTCAGACAAAGATTTTGAATACATAATATCTAGGCATGAACATCATTTGCAGACTTAGTTCCGGCAGTTTGATTTGCAACTTTAATTTGAGGACAGTCATGGTTTTGGTATGATTTAAAGACAAAACTTGGAAACCTGAATAAACAAAGAGATAGGTCTCTCCTCATGTACGTGGTATATTCCTGCTAACAGTGTGCTTCTGGAAAAGAGGTAAATGTGACTTCGTTAGGTGACAAATCTGCTCAGTTCTCTCATGCATGTAAGCGCAATCTAAGACTAGCTGAGGGTAATTTCATTTTCAAATAATTTATTCATTAAATAATCTCTTCCACATCTTATTAAAACCCAATAAGCATAAGAAAAAGAAAAAAAATGACTGCTTTTAGAAACTACAATCAATCTCATTGATTTAAAAAGTAAATTGCAACCCTACCCCCTCCTACCCTGCTGGATTGTGATTGTCTAAATGAAAGGACTGGTGTTTGAGCATCTTTGTTCTTGTGTTTCTCACAGTAATGGCATACAATAGAAATGCAATAAATGTTTGTTGTGATAAACTAAAGATATAAATAATGCTGCTATTCAGAGAAATTACAGAATCCCTAACATGGCAGCTTAATAGTCTACGATCACATGGTTTTGAAGTTGGAAATAGCCATTATTTTGTTTGTGAGACTTGGAGTTTTTAAATGGCTAAGGGTGGGGTTAATTTTGACAGGTAAGTTTTATAGTTTGGATACATAATAAACATTTGGCTTTAATTGAGGTTTTTTGCTCAGGCCACCCAAAAGCTTCCTTTTAAGAATATGTTTATGCCTGTATGTTTCTTCCCTGTCACCATTTGCTGATGCAGTATTTAATTTCTTTCATTTATGGCCTAAAGTATAATAGTCTGCCAAAAGAAAGAGAGTTCTCTAAGTATGAAAAAATATATTTTCCAGTTTTCCATTAGGAAATCCAAACCTCCATAGTTCCATTTGGATGTTGCATTTCACTATTTTGTCCCAATTCACTAGTTACAGATGTTTTAAAAAGTGCTGGAAGGCATAAGACCAATATCTAACAGGGATATGGAAATTAACTCGGTAGGTATCCCAAATTTTATTTCCACTTAACTTAAACTTACATGAAACTAAAATAACTAGTTTTTTTTAAAATACACGAAAATGATTGTTTCATTGCCTGATTTTTAAGAGACACACATACATGCACACATGCACAGAAGAAAGAGATTGATTTCTTAACAATTTCTTTTACAAATCTAGAAGACAGAAGTCCTAAAACCTCGCCTTTCATCTGTTGCTGTCTTCGTGATTACAAAAGCATCTGTAGACTCCAAGAAGCATGCACTCCAAAAATCTGAGGACCAGGTCGTAAAATGTCATTCTCTTAGTACAAGAATAAATTCATAGTAAAGAAATTAATAATTTATAGAAGTAACCCACCCAAAGAGATGGTTTGTAACTTTGTTGTAAATCAAGAGGTTTGTGATTTAACTAATTTTAATTTATTTAGAGAAATATACCCTGTCAGGAGCATGGCATTCTGTGTGGAATTTTGGGAAAATAAAGTTTAAATAAATCAGTATTTTTCTAGTACTATTGAAATGAGAACAAGACATTATTTGAGAGGCATCAGCACTTGAGCCATTAGAAGGCTGTAGTCTGTAGAAAAGCAAAGATGATTTTCCAAGCTCTACCACAGCCTGAACGAAATATCCCTCAAGACCACACAGATCCCTTTGCCTGGATTGCATGCTTAGTATATATTTTTATAGTAAGAAAAAGATGCTACAGTTTGCAAATATAATTATTCCAGGAACTAGAAAGGAATGTTAAAAAATTCTATTCTATGTGAAAAACTGGTATTCTATTTCATAAACTAAACTTTTATTAAAGCAAATAATTATACAAATGTTCATTGAGCTAAGCATATAAAAATGAGCAAGACACAGTCTCTACATTGAGGAAATTTACAATCTGAAAGGATGGAAAGAAAGGCACATATGCAGCTCTACTACTTGATATTTGTTCATGTCCTGATGGTTTAAGTGCAGATGGGAGAGAACATTGATTCTGCCTGGGTTTGTCCACCGAAGGCTTCCTACATGAGGTGATATTTCTACTTCAGTGGATAGTTTTTCTTCATGAGTTTAGTTAGCATGTATTGATTCAGTTAAATTTCATAAGAAGTGGATCACCAAATTAATTGTTTGCCTCTCTCTCTTTACCTCTCTTTATGCTTTTTAATAATAGCACATTGAAATGACTAAAGTATGAATATATAAAAAAATCATTTTAGGTGCGCCCAAGAAGTATAACCTAAATGGAATTGGGTGTCTTTTAAAAAAAATTTTATTGGGGTATAATTGATTTATAATGTTGTGTTAGTTTCAGGTGTACAGCAAAGCGAATCTGTTATACAAATAACATATATCCACTGTTTTTTTAGATTCTTTTCTCATATAGGCCATTACATAGTATTGAGTAAAGTAGAGTTCCCTGTGCTATACAGTAGGTCCTTATTAGTTTACCTATTTTATATATAGTAGTGTGTAGGTGCTTTTACACAAAGCACCTACACACTACTATATCAATCCTAATCTTCCAATTTATCCCTCCCCGCCCTTGCTCCCCATTTTATTTTCTACATCTGTAACTATATTTTGGTTTTGTAGTTAAGTTCATTTGTAGACTTTTTTTAGTTTCCACATATAAGCGATATCATATGATATTTGTCTTTCTCTGTCTGACTCACTTCACTCAGTATGAGAATCTCTAGGTCCATCCATGTTGCTGCAAAAGGCATTATTTTGTTCTTTTTTATGACTGAGTAATATCCCATTATATATATGTGCCACATCTTCTTTATCCATTTCTCTGTTGATGGACAATTTAGGTTGCTTCCATGTCCTGGCTATTGTGAATAGTGCTGCAATGTTCATTGCAGAATTGGGTGTCTTTGAACTACACTAGATCCTACCTTAGTATTTTATTACAGTGAAGAAAATAGACACAATTGCATGTAGGTGTACACACATATGCACACATACAAATTCAAATTAAAAACAATGAAAAATAATGTAGACTTTCTTGAAGTTTTGTTTGGAGGAGGGGAAATTAAGATTGTGGATACACTGCACATATTTTTAAAACTCCCCTCTAAATTTTCTCTCTTCCCTAATCTTCTTCAGCTACTCCTTCTTGTCCTTTGTCCTTATTCCCCTAATGTTTCCATTTGAAACATTACCTCCACAATCCTATAATATATCCAACACCACAATTTAAAAATTAGTGAAAAAGTATTTGACAATATTCAAACCTTTCCTCTAATTGAAACTTAGACTTCTTTTTGTCAGTCAGCATTCTGTGAGGAACCTTAATTCATATGTGTAATTCCCAAATGATAATGGAAAACAGTCAGTCTAATTTTCCTCTTTTTAAATGTAAGCAGGGAATAATAATAACTTTGTGAAATGCTCATTACACATCATGAACTGCAGGTAAAATATCACTTGTGATTCTCACAATACCAAAGTAGATAAAAATTTTCTCTATTTTAACAGACAAGGAAGTTGACACACTTCATTAGGAACATAGATGAGAATTTAAACCAAGTTTGTCTGACTCTAGCACCCTCACTTTTCCCACTACATTATAATGATTTTACACAAAGCAGTAATGGCAGTATATTTTGAATATGTGAACACAGGCGCTTGAAAATAAACTGACCAACAACAATATCAATAACAAACTTCCTAAGACCCCAAAGTATGTTTGACTCCCTTTTCCTTTCTCCTCCCCAACAAAAATGGGTGCATTCATCTATATCCTGAAAATAACCAGTTTAAGAATAACCTCCAATTGCTAAATGCCATAAAGTCCAAGGAAGCACCCATTTCTTTCACCTGGAAATCTTGGGACTGTGAAGGAGTAGAAATATTTCCTAAAGTTACCTTTTCGGGAAAAGTGAGCTCTGAAGATCTGATTTCTTAAAATGCCATTCCATAAACAGTCTATCACAGATACTAAAATTGGAAGACCTTAGAAATGAGTCTACCAGTGGCTGAGGATGGCAAAGACTGATATAGGATATTTGAAGCATAAAAAATGACTAATATTAAGTATTGAAAAAATTACCCGAGGCACCAAAATACGAAATTTAATACGACAGAACCCTTCCACAATTACAAAATTTCTATGCTGGTCTACCTACATTTTTGGAGTTCTTCAGTTGACAAAGACGTTAAATACATATAGAAAATTGTATCTACTGTATCTAGATGCAAACTTTCAAACATCCCCAGAGGAACGTATATGTTTAAGACTTTTTCAACAACCACTAACGTAGTATCAGGAAACTACAAGTTAAAGTATAATACAAATAAAACAGGTATCATGATTTGATCCAGAGTTTTATATATTCCCTTTTAGAAGAATTCAAATAAATGTCCAAAATAGCCCAGTAGAGATGTCTACATTGAGAAGAGGCAAAGGAGCACCTATAATAACTAAGAAAAATGTTCTCTGCTAATAAGCCATTTCCAATCAGAAACTAATAATGTAGGGATACTAGATGGGACATTTTAAAAATAGTTATGTTTTCTAATGCTAACCAGCAAGATATAAAATAATTTTTCTTTACTTCAGAAATGTGTTGTACTGTATAGGGAATTTACAGTGTTAAGGAGAATGATTGATGTGTTGAATTTGAAAAAGTTCACATAATTTAGTAATATAACCTCCTTTTCTGTTATGATTTGAAGCATTTGCAGCTGTAATGGGCTTTGAGTCCCTGGGATAAAGGCCTCAGCCAAAGCCAGGAGTTGCCTATAAAGTTCTCTTTGACAGAAACTGGGATGGAATCCAGGCTCATTTCAGCAATATTTGTGGAGAAGAGGATTGAACTCAATATATTTGACCCCAAAGTGCATTTTGGGGGCTTGCACCATATTTATTAAAGCCTTGTGGCAGACCTAGAAGTTATTAAATGGGTGAGAGCAGGCTTTATAAAGACACAGTTCTAAGCAGCCATAGTTCAATTCGACATACTTTTACTGATCACCTACCTGGAGCCATATCTTAGGCTAGGAACTCATGGTTATAAAAAAAGAGGCAAATATCATCCACAGACTCAGGCAACTCTCAATCTAGTAGAGAGAGAGAAGGCAGATATAAATAACTGTAACACATGGCAAGTATGATAAAAGATTGTAAAACAGGTACACAGTGCAACTGGAAGTTACAGATACTGAAAAGAATCAGGACTACATTCATGGAGAAAGTAGCCTTTTGAGTTGGGTGCTGATGAAATTGTGCATGCCAGTGTGTATGGAGGGTGAGGGGAGGGAGACAGGATTCCAGCTAAAAAATTAGTAAATTCAGAATATATTCAAGAAACTGAAGTTAGCATTTCAGAAAGCAACATTTCAGCAGAATTCTAAGATACATATTTTTAGAAGAAAATGGTTTAAAATACTGAAATTAAGATTTTCATGTCATTGTCATTGATTCAATTGTAGTTGGAAAGATAGATAGGCTGGCCATATAAGAAGGAAAATCAGAAATTTGGAAGTCAAACAGAGAAGAATTAAAGTAACTGCTTCAGTACTTACCAGTCCTGTTGCCCTGTGTATAAGTTTCCTATTGCTGCTGTAACAAATTGTCATAATTGGTGGCTTAAAACAACACAAATCTATTATTTGACATTCTGGAGGTCAGAAGTCCAAAATGGATCAGCAGAGTTCTATTCCTTCCAGAGATGCTGGGGGAAAATCTATTTCTTTGCTATTTCCAGCTGGCAGAAGCTACCTCATTCCTTGGTTCATGGCCTCTTCCTTCATATTCAAGACCAACAGCACAGCATCTTCAAATCTCTGCTTCTGTCATCACACCTTCTATGATTCTGATCCTTTTGTCTCCCTGTTATAAGGAAACTTGTGATTACACAGACAGACTTGGATAATTCAGGATTATCTCTCCAACTAATAATCCTTAACTTTATCATGCCTACAGAGTCCCTTTGCCATGTAAGGTAACATATTTACATTTTCTGGGGATTAGGATGTGTACATCTTTGAAGGACCATTATTCAACCTACTATACCCTGGGAACATTATCTAATTTCTAAAGCTTAACTTTTTATCTTATTGTAAAATAGGGATAATAATGTTTCACAGGGTTGTTTTGGAGCTCAAATGAGAAAAAGAATATAAAACAATTAGCATAGCACTTAATAAAGACTGTAATTACCACTGCCAGTACTATTAATGGTGTTATCATTTTGAGTGTTCTGAATAATAGGATGAGTTTTACCCATCTTATTTGGCAATATAGACCTGATCTTTTGAGGAGCGAGGTTACACTGTCAGAACTTGACATGCCAATGTTGAGTGTTATGAAGTATTCTATAGAGAGACTGCAGACATAAGGCACTCTCAGGGGTGGGGGGACAGTGTAAATACTCAGGTGGAATAGGATAAACTACAAATATTTGCAATGTATGTGTTAGATGTAGAATGAATATTCTCAAGATTTTTAGAGGGCCTGAAAGTTAACAGGTAAATGATATTATTCCAATAGCAAACTGGGCAAGAACATGATAAAAATTATCTGAAGAAGGATCATTGATCAAAAACAAATGTTTAAACTATATATTTACAATCAGTAGTGACCAAATAAAATAATTAATTGCTGTGATCCGTAAATGGGCCACAAGAAATAAAGAACTGTTGAGGGTCACCTTGGATCCTATCCTGTAGTGCATCCTCAACGGATAATGAGACCTCACATTTTGGAAGCTGGATGGGAGTTGGCCATATTCATAGGGGTCCATAATGAATGAGATAAGAGAAAAATGCATTATGCAAAATGCAATGGAAATTTCCCAGTGGTGGCCTCTGGTAAATTTAGAAAAGTATTCACAAAAGAGTAGCCTTCAAACATCTGCCAGATTTTGTGAGTAACAAGCTAGTTTACAAAAATGCCAAGCAAATGAAAAATGTCTTGTTTTCCTTACCTCTTGTTTATCTGCTTCAACCCCAAAGGAGAAATAAACAAAACAAAATAAAACAAATAAACAAACAGGCAAAATATTCAGCAGAATTCATTCAGAGAAGGAGGAGACTCAGAAAAGAGAAAAAAGCCAACCACCTCCTATTCCTGAAGTCAGGAGGCCAATCCTTAAAAGGCAAGGTATGAAAGAGCTGGAGAGACTATCTTCAAATGAAGTTCAAAGTTTTGGTTATTACCTGAGGCTAAATGCATTTAATTACTGAAGTGAGAATGCATTTAGCAGTTTAAAGTAGCAATAGGACTTGCTCTTACGAAAAAGTGATTGGAAGAGTCATGAACTTTCACTACTGAGTGGTTTTAGAGGGAGAGTGGCAGAAAATATAATACAGCTGCTTTTTATTACACTCAGTGAGTACTAATCGTTCAACGTCTGGTTATATGTACAAATTTACTCAAGCCATCATTAATATTCATAAAAGCTAGAAAATAATCTAAATATTCAACAACAGTAGAAATTAGATAAATGATGAGACAATCATAAGTAGAAGTTTATGCAGTTTTTGAAGACTACTATTTTATCATAAAATCTTAGACAGTTATTGCACAATATATCTGTTCATTTTAATATAAAATTAATTTTGTAAACTATTGACCATAGAGGGCTGTGATGATGTTTTCCATTGTTCTGTAGTGGTATGTCAACTTGGGCTAAATTGAAGAGAACTGATGCTGCCCATTAGGCTTGATACCTAAACAATTTCTCTTTTCATGCCTTGGATTTATAATATTGTGAGGAGGGATGTACAGAATTATTACAAAGAATGACAAAATAAAATAAAATAGTAATGATTTTTGATATTGCAAGTTTTAGATACTTAGTATGTAGTTGAAATAAAAATACAGTCTGTAATATGAAAGTGCAATAATATCTGTGATCCACTGAACACTTTTTTAGTTATGTCAGGGGAATATTTCTCAAAGGACTTCTTAGAAAATAAAGATTCTTTCTTTCTTTCAACACATTTATTGAGTGTCCATAATAAAGCAATAACCACACCAATTTCCAGGAATAAAACAGAACACCTAGCAGACATGTTTCTTGGTCTAGTAAGGACACTAGACCTTAATCAAATAATTACAAATGCGTTTAAATTGACATTGTGATAGTGGTATTAAAAAGAGACACGTGGTTTTAAGAGATCATATATTAGAAAAAGCTTCCATGAATGTGTGTCAATTCAGCTACTATTTAAATCAGAGAAGCAGGGAGAGGAAGAGCATATTGGACTGAAGAAATTGGATGTGTATAGGCCAAGAGTAGGAAGGAAATTTAAAAGGTAAAAGAGGATATGTGTCTGGACATTTAACACAAGAGGAAATGTGATATGAAATACAACCAGAGAGGTAGATAGTAACCAGACCACACAAGACTGAATAGGTCATTTTGGAGTATTTAATTTTGCAGTGTTAAACATTTTAGTTATTTAACATTGCTCTTAGGGTAAATATATTGTTTCAAAAGATAAGGGCAGTGAAGACATGAACTCAAAGTGTTGAAGATTCCTTGGAGAAATCTGGCAGTAAAAGAAAGGAACTAGAACAGTAGCCGGAAGGTACTGCCAGGGTGATGAGAAGTATTTTCAATTGGCAGAGACATAAGCATACTTCAAGCCAATGGAACTTGTGGCTAAAGATACTGAAATAAAAGTATTTCTATTTTATTCCCCCACTTTCACACACACCAAAACCAAGAACAAAATCATAAAAGCAATTCAAGTAGAGAACAATTCTATGTTTAATAAAACAAATACATCAGTGCAATATTTTGATATTCATCAATGTGTTTTTCATTACTGGTATTCTGATTTGTTCCCACCATGTCTCCCCATTTCAGGAAACATCTATGTAAGTCCAGGAATACCAACCCAAAGCAACAGAGGTTGAACAGTTGAACAATAGAGAAAAAGTGTCAAGTTCTTGACTTTTGAGCTCAAAAATTGTCTTCTGAATCTCACTGTAAAGATATCATTTGAAAGAATTTGATTTTCAAAAATTTTTTTTAGTTACAAAACATTTTGTACAATATACAAAATGTAGGAACTATGTAGGAACCAATATGTAGGAACCAATATCTATAGAATAAATATAGATGTGGGAATAATGAATACTGATGTAGGTTCCAGTTTTCCCACCATGAGCTGAATAAAGATCCCATGAGCAGGAGAAGAGAAAGGCTTAAGGATGTGGGTTCTGGGAAGGGACTAGTTCCAGGGAGAGGATATGATGAAGGAACTACCCAAATGCCTTGGGGTAAATCTGAGAGCGGAGGAAACTCATAAGCAGTTTCCATTAGGATCCTGATGACACCCTGATGGCACCAGACTTTTACCTGTTCCTTCCACCAGCAGAGTCTGATAATAGGAAAAGTTATATATATATAGAAGCCTCTGAAGGTATAGGAGAGGCATCCCTACCAAGAGTCGCTGGAGTATTATGAGAAAGCAGTCACATTTTCTCTTACCTTGAGAAAGGCAAAGTTTGACGAGAAACTTCCAGAGAGCATGAGGGGTAGAAGTTCCAAAATTGGCTTGGTTGTTAGGTTTTAGCAGATATCAATGTGGTGCTATGATTAAGGCGAATAATTAGACACCTCAGATGATACATTCAAGGCATTGATGGGATTGTTCACCTCAAGCGATACCAGAATGAACAAATGCTAAACCATGTGGTTTTTACGTTCCCAAGATTCAGGGTGGATACATAAGCCAGGAGGAATTTAAATGACACTCTAGAGATACGAAGGAGGAGATCAGTGAAAAACATTTGTTGAAGCCTGAAATGATAAATATACCTAAAGTAAGTAGATTAATTTTTAGAACCAAATTTGGACTTGAAATAAAAATTGTTTTAGAAAAATAAAGCTGTCTTTATTGTACATCTGAATTTTTTCCTTGTAAAAGATATGCTCACTCCATAAGGAATCAGCTACAATCCAAGGATATAAATCACAAGTGTATCTCATGATCCACAATGATAGAGAACATTGAAAACTGATTCATACTTCCTCAAAACTTGGGTAGAAAAAAAAATAACGAAGGTTGCTGTCACAGATGAGATAAGAGCAAGGGAATCTTGGCTAAGTTGTGAGCCAAAACTGAAGCCAGAGATGAACCTTTGGAAAACCAAGTGATATCACTGAAAGATGGTCAGGTAGAGCTGAAAGATAAATCACATTGACACACCATTGTTAATTGTTTACAAACTAACACTCTACCTGAGATAGACTTCTGAAGGTAACATCAAGTAAAGGGTAAAGAATGAGGATACAATAATCATGAAATGGGAATTTGACCTATATTATGAATGCTGAAAATTGAGTGAAGATATATCCTGGGATATATCTCCAAATAACAATCCCATAATAAAAGCAGAGCATGCCAACTCATCACCCTGCCTCTCCCACCAGACATTACTTCTTTGTTATACCATTATTCAGCAGATAAGTTACTGCATTCAAAATTAAAAGTCAATAAAGGAACCCAAGTAAGACTTAGCTATAGATTTTATACCCCTCATACTCATGTTCCCCAACAGGGAAATTGTGGTCTTGAATATCTGCTGCCAATAAATCACTAAATTCTTTCAGAGTTATGCATACCACATTACAAAAAAAAAGTATCACTTTGAACAGTGGGAAAGAATTTATCTGTTTTACATACTCAAAGGTATACTTTGAGCAAGTGAACTGATTTTGTCAGACAGAAAGTATAAATTATATAACTTATTGAGTTACTTTTTACACACTAGCTATTAAAAGCTTATTCTCAATATTATAACCTAACTAACGTACCCTCTAATAAGTCCTCTAAATACTTTAGTTTGTTCCTAGCTACAGTTTATGTTCTCACTTCATTTTTTATCCTTAATTTGATTGAATTCTATATTTAAGACACTTCTGCTTTTATATATTCTTGGGGAAAATCCATCATTTATCTGAATGAGAGAGAGTAAAATAATAAAAATTATTTTCATATATACATTCAAAGATTTATATAAAGATTAAAATAATACCGTGTGGTTATCATTGGTGAGATCCCGTGTGAAATTTTTTCTTCTTTATACTCTTATTATTTAATAGTCTATTGGAAGCATGTTTTTTCCCATAACAAGAAGAAATTTTATATTAAAAACAAAGTTTAGATGAGAAATTTTGGGTCAAAACGTTTATTTGCAGAGAAATAATCCCCTAGATCTCAGGTTCTTTAAAAGTCTATTTCTCACTCACACATCTTATCCAACATACATCAGCAGGCTCTGCTCATTGTTGTCACTCATGGATCTAGGGCAATGGATACTTTACACAGAATGCTACCAATTGTCACTGCAGACTGAAACATGCACTGGCTTGTAAAGTTCCCATCCAGAATTTGCACATAACACTTCTCTTCACACCTCATCCATCAAAGGAAGTCATACTTCATGGGAGACAGGGAGGGACATTCCTACCATATGCCTGGAAATAAATGAGACTGAAAATAATTCAAAAGGACTAATGACAGTCTCAAATAATAGTGATCATTTTTACTAGAATGGTGAAAAAATGTTGGGAAGAAGTATTGCATGGAGAGAAAAAAATTATATATGTATATGTGTATATATGTATGTATATATATATATACACACATATATGTATGATTGATATATGAGTAGAGACAGTGTAGAGAAAAAAAACAAGAATAATTCATGGATTTTTAGGGACTGAAAAAATAAGTGCATTAAGAAAAGTAGAAAACCCATGATAATTGTGCAAAAGGTGGTGATTATTTAATTTTAGGATTATTGACTCTAGGATAGTAATAATAAATATAGTTACAAATTTGGCTGTTTCTTGGAAAAGATTTAGAAGCAATTGACTTGGAGATGGAAGCTGAAAATGTGGAGTTACCTAAGATTTCCAAAGGAGAAAGTGCACATCAAAAATGGCTGTCAGCAGATTTTTGGAAATTAGTCTAACAGAAATATGGAGATAAAAGATGAATGTGATGAGTAAGAGAAGGGACACTAAAAGGATTCCAAGATAATTGTGATAGGCTAATGTCAGAAAAGCCAACAAATATCTAGGAGAATGATGAAATTATATCATTGGAATGATCTATAATGTGATATACCATAGGTATAATCAGGAGGTGGCAACTGAAGGAAAGGATTTAGTGTGTTTTATGTCAATGGGAATTTCTGAAGAAGGGCTTCTAGTAGAGTGGGAAGGACATATACCAGAAAACAAAGGGTTAATAAGTAAGTTGATGTGAAAGAACTAATAGTAGTCCTTCAAAACAATTCTTTGAAGATGATGATTATGAAAATGAGAGAGATTTTTAGATGAGGAATAGTCTAGATAAGGGCAGCAATATATTGTCAAAGAAAATCAGTAAAAATGGAAGTAGGAATAGTAATGTGTAGATACAGAGGTAAATGATAGAAACTGATGGATTAATAAAATAAAAATGAAACACACACATTTTAAAATAATCCCTGATCAAATTTTAATCAATCTCTGGTAGCTATCAAGCATTTATCTAGGTTGGTTACTTCACTAAATATTTGATGGCATGAGTGCTAGTCATATGAGCAAATTATAACATAGCTCTTCTTTATCCATTTGTTCTATCAGTAACTGAGAGAGGTGTGTAACAATCTCTGACTATAACTGTGGATTTACTTTTATTGTTAGTCCTGTGAATTTTTACTCATATAATTTGAGTTTTATGCTGTAAGTTGCACAAAAATATTTTTTTTTGTTAGCAAACTGAACTGTGATTCTCAGCAAATTTACTATCGTATGCCAGGATGTAGCTTTTTTTTGTTTACCCTGCTTGGGGTTTGTCCCACTTTCTGAATCTGGAGCTTAATGTCTTTCATCACTTTGGAAAATACTTTGCCATTATTTCTTTAAATAATTTCTGTATTTCACTCTCTTTCCCTTTTATTTTTGAGATTTTATTTTCATATAGTTTTTTTTTTTTTTTTTTACTCTTTTCCTGTGTCTCTTACTCTCTGTTTTGTAATTTCTCCTCATATTTCTTTCTGTTTCATTCTGGACATTTTCTTCCTTTGAATACCTGTTTACTAATTTTTTCTTCAGCTCTGTTTAATCTATTATTAAGTCCATCCACTAAGGTTTTGATTCACTATATTTTTCCTGTTCTGTGATTTCCACTTGTTTCACTTTTATAATTTCCAATTTTCTGCTAAAATTTCCAATGTTATTTATCTCCTTGAATATGTCAGGACTACCTAAATACTGTGTTTGATAACTCCATTTTCTATAGCTGTTTTACATTTTCTATTTCTTTTTTTTTTAATAGAGAAAGAATTTGAGGTCTAAAATAATGATTTGAAGCTGAGATACAGTCCTTCAAGGATTTTTTTTTTCTTAGCTCATTTCAGTCCCATCCAAAACAGAAGAGTTTATTACTCTACCTTATAAACTCTGAACTCATCAACCTCCCAAACTTCTTCTGGAATTCAAAGACATTTTAAGGGACAATTAGCCCCAACTGCTGGGCTCACATCCCTGGTTTTCTGTGTTGCCTTGGATCTTGGTCCTGTTATTTTCCTCTGCCTTTTTAGGTCTTCAAGTACATTTTTTTTTTTTTTTTTAATGTTAAGTTTTCTCGCTGTCTTCAGTAAGGTGATTGTTTCTAATGAATCTGGTTGGTCAACACAAGAAGCAGTAGAACTACACCCCTTTGCTGAATTTTAAAGAAGCATAGAAAATGTTAGCCATTTGTTAAATTGTGAGATATTTTTAGGGCAGGAATTCTACTTTATTTATTGTTATGTAGAAAATAATCAATAAACATTTTAGTTTGAATATTAGCTGTTCTCTTAATTTCAAGTAACTCCATATAGTAAGAAACTTGAATTATTATTATTATTATTATTATTTTTTGTGGTATGCGGGTCTCTCACTGTGTGGCCTCTCCCGTTGCGGAGCACAGGCTCCGGACGCACAGGCTCAGTGGCCATGGCTCACGGGCCTATCCGCTCCGTGGCATGTGGGATCTTCCCGGACCGGGGCACGAACCCCTGCCCCCTGCATCGGCAGGCAGACTCTCAACCACTGCGCCACCAGGAAAGCCCCTTTAATTTTTTATATACTTCTGCTTATCTGATTCTTATCTTTCAACTTGTAACCATATGTGATGATTTTCATTTCTTTGACTGCCATCTATTTCCTCTGGATTTTTCCTGCAAGTATGTCATCAAGTATTAATCAAATTTATCTTGGACTTCAGGTTTTTGCTTCCAGCTACCCCTACTCTCATTCTGCCCATCCACCCAGTGGCCAATTGCTCAGACTTGTCCCCTTCCTATTTCATACAATTTAAAAAATCTGATAACTGCACTAATATGAATTTAAGTGTTAGAGACAACTGTTGATTTCTATACTATTCTTAAATTTAGATTCTAGTATAACTTGATTGAGGAAAATTTCTAATTAATATAAGCTATTTATCCTGTATTTTAGGTTTTGTTGCTTAGAATCTAAGTAAGTAATCTGATTGCTTAGACATCTGAAGTCTAATTTGCTTTCTCAAGGCCATTTTTATTTTCAATTTTCAGGCTGTGTCTGAAATTCTGTGAATTTAGGACAGGTTATAACTTGAAATGACAGGCAACACAGTATGATTTAACATTTCAGAAATAAGGATTTGTTATTACTGTTGTTTTTTAACTCACATGCCTTGTGAAACTTGTTAATAAGAAAGTTAATTGTTTTATTGCTTGTATCCCTGGAGTCTGTGGTCTTTACATGTTGTGAGCATGCTTGCTTTAAAAATCAAAAGTAAGAAACCATTGCAAAGATGTTCCAGTGAAAAACTTGTATCAATCTGAATTGAATGCTGTTTTAACTCTAAATATTATGAGAGAAATATAAAATGTTAACTAGAGAAGGCAAAGAACTGACAAATATATTTTATTATGACAGGAGCCACTGAAAGTTTAGAAAAAAAGAAACAATTTGCACCCTTGAATAAATAGCTATCACATGGTAGTTTACTAGCAGGATAATCTTTTGAATCATGATTTATTTTTACCTATAGTGCTCTTTATGCCAATATTTTCCAGAAACATTTTAGAAATACCTCACCATTCAACATGATTAGAATAATCAAAGTCATCAGTAGTAATGTTATTACATTATGTGCAGGACACTTGACTAAGTGCAGAGTGTCTAAAGATGTCTAAAAACATCTTTTAAAATGTTCTGGAATAATTAGTTCACTCTACTTAACATTTTACCTTTCACTGACTCAAATGGAAATAAGAAAATAGAAATGTACATAATGGGGTAATTTCAAATTCTTGGAGTACATTCAACAATTATCTCTGAGCAGTAGGTTAATATGGTCTATTTTCTAAATTACCACCTAAAAATGGATTAAAATGAGCATTGAAAATATTGTATATTTAAGCCCAAATTAATTATCCAGTACTTTTCACTGAAAAACAAAAGTACAGATTCTAATTTTGTACAAATTTAGAAATGTGCTTACTTATGACATTTTAGGTAATTTCCTCTTAGGTGTACCTAAATTAGTAAGTACTGTGCATATAAACCCCAAATGGGAAGAAAATTTATTTAGAAACTACTTTATTAGTCAAGGAACAATATCCTTACTGAACTTTGGGATTCTCCTCTTCACTGTTAGATGAATAATCTGAAGCTAGAGTAAGAAAGCATCCATTAAATTCACCTGGGAGAAGTAAATGATGTACATTTTTTTCTGCAATTTGGAAAGCCTATGGACTACTCTAAAATTCAGTCATTGATCTGAACAACTAAAGTCTCTCAACTGATTAGATCAATAGACTGACAAACCAAATCAAGGATAACTAAAATAAACAGAACTCTCTGTCAAGTAATTATTTTATTTACATAAATTTGTTCCCTAACTGTTGCCTTTGGGAAATTCTGTTTTACCTATCCGAGGAGGAAAGTCTACAGACTATCCTAGATATTTCATTTAAACAAAATAGGAAAGGCAAATTATCTTTCCTCCCACATAGGAGGGAAAAACGATCTTCCTTTCAGGTAACAGTGACCTATCATTGTACTGAGTTGGAGATGTCTTTGTGATCATTCTGTCTCAGCACACTTTTTTTTTTTTTTTTTGTAGTTAAATGTCTATACTGAACATCTGTGATTTAGTAACTAATAAATACCATTTTTAATACTGAGCCTGATAAAAGAATGAACTGTGCTCAACTGATAGAACATATTCTTAAATGTCAGAATGAGCTTTAAAAAAACCAGAAGATATTTATCTCGTGTTATAATCTATGTAAACAGGCATGAATTTTACAAAAACAGTCATGGAAATAAAAATAGGCAGTGTGAGAAAGAGTGGTATACATCAGAGAATTAATAAGCAGCACAAAATGGCCTTCTTTTTAGAAAGATGCTAATTAATAGTGTATTTTATATTTATCCTAAATTTGTTTACCTCTGGTGAGAGGAAGCTATGAAAGGAATACCTCGTAGACATTATAATAAACAGAGGCCTGAAATGCAGAGATTTACCAGCTTAGATAAGGCATCGATGTGCCTAGAAATTGATGTTGGTGTAACTGGGAGCAGATCGAAAGATCAGTAGTGCCAGAGGTGGCACAATTATAATAAAATCAGATGAAAGGGTTCATTATGCTCACACATGGTTAAGAGATGCCTGTCTCCTCTCCTGTTATATCTCCTCTATCTCGATTATACATTTGGGGGTGGGTGAATGGAATTAATACACACAACACCATGTTTGAAGTAGAAAGAAATTTTCATAGTAGTCTAGAAATCTACACAAACATTTATGATAAGATCATTTTCAATTGAATAAAAAATCAAAAATATTATCAGGTATGAGAGTACAAATGAAGATTCTGTTTTATTTGGACTATCTTTTTCACACAAGAAAAAAACTATCAAAGAAAAAATGTAGGTCTAAACAAGAATACAAAGTGACTCTTAAGTTTTTAAAAAATTTAAATAGTCAAATAGTTTATCATTTAAATAGTTATAATTTTATAATTTAAATAGTTTTTTAAATAGTTATAACCTACCTATCAAAATGGGTACAGAAATAATCATTACACATATATTATGCATATTTATATACCTATTCTCTATAGATCTATCATTATCTCTCTGAATAATATTTGGCTAAACCTATCACAGTCAGGCAATCAGTTCGTTTTTCTTTTAGTCTTTATTTAAAGAGAATTAGTGTATTACATTACTATGGTGATAGAATATTTTTATTGAGGTATAATTTACATACCTTATAAAGCATAAATTTTAATACTTAAGTTTCACAAGTTTTGATAAAGGTATAAACCTGCATAACAACTACCCCAATCAAGCTATGTGAGATTTTATTATCCCAGGTATTTTCCTACTTCCCTCTCCAATGAATACCTCTACCCTAACTCTACACACAACTATTTTTATTTCCTTCATTATAGATTTGTTTTTGCTGTTTTAGAACTTCCTGTAAAGGGAATCATGTAGTATATACGCTTTTCTGTCTGTGTTCTATTATTCAACATAATATTTTGAGATTTATTCATGACTTGCATACAGCAGTAACAATTTTGTTTATTGATTAGTATTGCTGAGTGTGATATGAACTTACCATTGACAAGTGTTTTTCTTGCAGAATATTTTTCCCTAATGGCAATTAACTGACAAGGAGACTTGAATTCTAGTCCCAACTTTATCACTTATTTATTTTGCAATTAGTGTATGTCTCTTCTTCAAGCTAGATCTCATCCTCATCTGTCCAATTAAAGATTAGTATTAGATGACCTCTGAATCTATTTCAAGTCATATATTCTGTTTTCTTGTTCATGGTTGTTTAGCAATTGAATATCAATTTGATAAAGAACTATCTCTAAATTACTAGCAGATTCATTCATCTTAAGTTAATGAGTATTATTGTTGGTTCAATTGCTAGATAACAGAGTTATGCTTTCCTCTCTTCCTGAGGTTAGGTTTTCAATATTACTCTAAAGGGAGTGGAATATATGGTGTTCGTCTGATAATAACTCCTAAACTAATCTCTCAGTGTTTGTTGCAATACTTTTAGTTTTTGCCTAACCAGACTCTGATCAAACTGAAATGCACTTCATCTGTCAAAATTATCAACATCTTTTAAAGATGATATCAATTGTCACCTTTTCCACAAAACTTTTTCTAATCACTCAAGTCAGGAGTGAGTAAATATCTTTCAGCTTTGAAATCTTATTGTATTTTGTATCATTCTTTCCTTATTTTAATCATTCATTTAAATACTATTGCATGTTTCAAGCCTGTGATAAGCGTAAGGCACACAATAATGAGCAAAAAAGATAAAGTCTCAACCATCATGAGTGTACATTCCACTATGACAATTATGAAGAAATTATGCCCAATTACAAACTAGTTAGTACTCTGAAAAAACATTTACTGATGCTATTATGCTGCCATAACAAGGGGATCTGGTTTAGTGTTGGATGGATCAGTGGGAGATCCTGTAAGAATGTGATGTTGCAACTGAAGTCTGAGAATAAGATTTCACCATCTGAAGGTATGTGTATGTGTATTTGGCGTGTGTATGTGTGTGTGTGTGTGTGTGTGTGTGTGTGTGTGAGGGGTGATGGTGGTGGGGGATATAGATAGAGTGGATTGGTTTCCTGGCATGGTAACCAGTGTTGGAAAGCAACACAACACAGTTTAGAAACCCGCAGAATTTTCAGAAGTACAGATGAGAAAATTGTGAGAGGAGTCGGGAACATGTAGGCAAGTACACGACCCTTTAGAATATTGCATACCTTTTTTTAGGGTTTTGATTTGCATCCTATGAGCTGTTCACAGACTTTTTAACAGATCAAATACATGTGTTTAGAAGAAAGTTTTTGACTGATGTTCACATTAGGAAGTCATTGGCTAATGGATGACAAATGAAGCCATGTGTGTTGATGAGATGCCTGTGGAGAATGTTATGAGTAAGAAGAGTGCAAATTCTGAGACTTCAGAATCTCCCAATATAACCTTTTGTGAGTTTAAATGTATTATAGATATTTTTAGAAATATCTCATTATCTCCTCTTAAATTTTAAAATCATGTGACACAATTAAAATAACAAAAAGTCTAAAGCTTTACATCTAAGCAATATTGGGTTCAAATTAAGACATAATCCTTTAGTGACTATGGTATCCTGGGCAATGTGCTTAAATCCTATGATGCTTCCTTAAAATGCAGATAATAATACTCCTACTATGGGAACCTTAAGAATCAAGTGATTCTTATATATAACAAACAGAACAATGCCATGCACATCATACATACTAATATATATTCAATTTTTTGTTTTCCAATTTTTTTAAACACACAATGCATAGCATGGGTCTTTAAAGTAATATTTAATAAATTGTATTGAACAGGTGAGACCCATGATGGAGGAACAGAACACAGAATCATGAAAAAAAGACTCAAGTAAATACAAAATGGTTATAAAATTAGTGTATAAATTCAAGACTTTAATTTTAATTTTAATTAATTATAAAACACAGGCATTAAAAGCCCATTTTACAAGGTTGCAGATATACTAGGTGCTGATCTGTGACAAGGGCTGGGGAGGGCACAGGTGACAGGCAGCAGGGTTGAAGGGCAAAGGGAAAAAAGGAAAGTGAGGACAATGTGTTTTATTTTAATTTTAATTATAATGTGTTTAATTTAAATTATACTTTAATTATTAACACAGCCTGATCCACAGTTAACTGAATTGGTCTAGGTTTATACATCAACCCCAATTCCCCAAGGCCTTGGTCTCTTCCCTTGTTCTTGTTGAGTTAGGAACTGTTAAGGTTCTGCGATTTTACCCTGTTCGCAACCTAATAAGTAACACTTCTATAGATTCATACGCACATACTGACAGAAGAACACCACAACCTGGGTCAGAGACACAGATAATGTATTACAGCAAAAGGAAGCAGCCAGAGCAATAGTCGCATCCATTCCTCATGCCCTCATTCCCACAGGGCAATTTGAGAAGGCCAGGTGTTTAGCTGCACGTTCAGTGGGTGCACCACAGGAAAGGAACTCCCACAGTTAGAAGACAGAAGCTTTTATATGTGCTGACACATCTGCCCATCCTTCACTCCAGAGAAATCAATTACCCCTTGCCTCGGAATGTAACAAAATGTTTCCAGGGTTGGGCAGGTGGTTTGCTATCTTAGGATATCCAAGAGTCTCTATCTTTAGGAAGATACTAGCTTCCAAGGCAAGATTATTATTCAAGTGTGACTTTACTCCAAAGGCCCAAACCAGGCAGAAATGCGAGAAATCCATGGAGAATTGTCACCCAACCATTTTTTGGCCAGAGTGATCCCAGATACCAGCCCCACTCTTCTTATGATTAGAAAGTTGTGGCTGCCACCACAGTCACTTTGTTCTCCCAGCATATCCTTTTTATTTGCCTTCCCCAAGTAGGAGGGTGACACTCCCTCCTTTGCATCTGCCATGGTGGGTTGATGGCAGCTGCAGAGTCTGCACCTGCTGGACACATGAAGGCTCTGGCCACCTTAGCAATAACACAACTCGGAAATGCAGCAAACTTTGACTCAATAAGAGTCTTAAAAGAGAAGCAGTCTGCAGATCAATTTTTGACCCTTCCACTTCATGAATGGACTCCTTCTGGAGGCAGGAGTTCCCCCACATCCTCTCAGGAGACACCCTCATTGACTAAATAGTCAGCTGTATTTCTCAGTAATGTAGCATCTTGTATTTGGATTTTCCTTCTTCTCTGTCTCATTTCCACTGTCTGTAACTTTTTATCCCCACTTCCCTTCCACCAAGAAAGCATTAACCTGTGATCTTTTCCTTGGGCTCTTTTTTCTCAGGTACCCATATTAATTAACATACTGGAGATTTTGCTGTGCGCATGTGATGTATACATCTTTTTGTAACAAAGTGAAAAAACATAGAGAAAAAATAAACGTAAGTACTAATGCAGTCATTAATATAACACACACATTACCAATCTCAGTCATATCAAAAAGTGTTGGAGGGACCTTCAGGATGGTGGAGGAGTAAGACGTGGAGATCACCTTCCTCCCCACAAATACATCAGAAATACATCTACATGTGGAACAACTCCTACAGAACACCTACTGAATGCTGGCAGAAGACCTCAGACTTCCCAAAAGGCATACATCAGAATACATCTACATGTGGAACAACTCCTACAGAACACCTACTGAATGCTGGCAGAAGACCTCAGACTTCCCAAAAGGCAAGAAACTACCCATGTACCTGGGTAGGGCAAAAGAAGAAAGGAAAAACAGAAACAAAAGAATAGGGACAGGACCTCCACCTCTGAGAGGGAGCTGTGAAGGAGGAAAAGTTTCCACACAC
This sequence comes from Physeter macrocephalus, assembly GCF_002837175.3. Classification (NCBI taxonomy): domain Eukaryota; kingdom Metazoa; phylum Chordata; class Mammalia; order Artiodactyla; family Physeteridae; genus Physeter; species Physeter macrocephalus. The sequence goes on along the minus strand of NC_041214.2, from coordinate 119,740,737 downwards.
TAGGAAGCCCCTTCACTGGCAGAGATGGGGGCGGGATGGAGGGGAAGCTTCAGAGCCATGGAGGAGAGCACAGCAACAGGGGTGCAGAGGGCAAAGCAGAGAGATTCCAGCACTGACCAGCACTCACCAGCCCAAGAGGCTTGTCTGCTCACCCGCCGGGGTGGGCGGGGGCTGGGAGCTGAGGTTCAGGCTTCAGAGGTCAGATCCCAGGGAGAGGACTGGAGTTGGCTGCGTGAACACAGCCTGAAGGGAGCTAGTGTGCCACAGCTAGCTGGGAGGGAGTCTGGGAAAAACTCTGGACCAGTCTAAGAAGCAAGAGACCATTGTTTCGGGGTGCGCAAGGAGAGGGGATTCCTTCACTGTCTGCCCACAGAAGGCAGAGCACCGTCTAAATGAGCTCCAGAGATGGGTTTGAGCTGTGGCTATCAGCTCAGACCCTAGAGATGGGCATGAAACTCTAATGTTGCTGCTGCAGCCACCAAGAATCCTGGGTGCAAGCACAGGTCACTATCCACACCCCCCTGGAAACCTGTGCAGCATGGCACTGCCAGGGTGTCGTGATCCAAGGACAAGTTCCCGGGGAGAACACATGGTGTGCCTCAGGCTGTTGTAACGTCACACAGGCCTCTGCCGCCACAGGCTTGCCCCGCATTCCAATTATAACTACCATACCCCTCCTTCTCCCTGGCCTGAGTGAGGCAGAGCCCCCTAATTAGCCGCTGCTTTAACCCCGTCCTGTCTGGGCAGGAACAGATGCCTGAAGGTGACCTACATGCAGAGGTAGGGCCAAAACCAAAGCTGAACCGCAGGAACTGTGCAAACAAGGAAGAGAAAGGGAAATATCTTCCAGCAGCCTCAGGAGCAGCAGATTAAATCCCCACAATTAACTTGATGTACCCTGCATCTGCAGAATACCTGAATAGACACCTAATAATCCCAGAACTGATGTGGTAGACTTTGGGAGCAACTGTAGACTTGGGGTTTGCTGTCTGCAACTGATTTGTTTCTAATTTTTCTGTTTATCTTAGTATAGTTTTTAGCACTTGTTATCATTGCTGGATTTGTTTATTGGTTTGGTTGCTCTCTTTTTATTATTATTTTAAATTTTATTTATTTATTTATTTATTTTTCTTTCTTTTTTTTCTCCCTTTTATTCTGAGCCATGTGGCTGACAGGGTCTTGGTGATCCAGCCTGGAGTCAGGCCTGAGCATCTGAGGTGGGAAAGCCAAGTTCAGGACATTGGACCACCAGAGACCTCCCGGGCACATATAATATCAATCAGAGAGAGCTCTCCCAGAGATCTCTGTCTCAAGGCTAAGAACCAGCACAACCCAATGGGCAGCAAGTTCCACTGCTGGATACCTCATGCCAATCAACTAGCAAGAAAGGAACACAACCACACCCGTTAGCAGAGAGGCTGCCTAAAATCATAATAAGGTCACAGACACCCGAAAAACATAACCGGATGTGGCCCTGCCCACCAGAAAGACAAGATCCAGCCCCACGCACCAGAACACAGGCACCTGTCCCCTCCACCAGGAAGCCTGCACAGGCCACTGAACTAACCTTACACACTGGGGGCAGAAACAAAAAGCAATGGGAACTACGAACTTACAGCCTGAGAAAAGGAGACCCCAAACACAGTAAGTTAAACAAAATGAGAAGACAGAGAAATATGCAGCACATGAAGGAGCAATGTAAAAACCCACAGACTAAACAAATGAAGAGGAAATAGGCAGTCTACCTGAACAAGAATTCAGAGTAATGATAGTAAAGATGATCCAAAATCTTGGAAATAAAATGGTGAAAATACAAGAAACGTTTAACAACCACCTAGAAGAACCAAAGAGCAAACAAACAATGATGAACAACACAATAAATAAAATTTAAAATTCTCTAGAAGGAATCAATAGCAGAATAACTGAGGGAGAAGAAAAAGATAAATGATGTGGAAGATAAAATAGTGGAAATAACTACCGCAGAGCAGCATAAAGAAAAATGATTGAAAGAATTGAGGACAGTCTCAGAGACCTCTAGGACATTCTAACATTAAATGTACTAACATTCAAATTACAGGGGTCACAGAAGAAGAAGAGAAAAAGAAAGGGTCTGAGAAAATAGCTGAAGAGATTATAGTTGAAAACTTCCCTAACATGGAAAAGAAAATAGCCAATTAAGTCCAGGAAGCTCAGAGAGTCCCATGCAGGATAAACCCAAGGAGAAACATGCGTCCAGGAAGCTCAGAGAGTCCCATACAGGATAAATCCAAAGAGAAACATGCCAAGACACATATTACTCAAACTATCAAAAATTAAATACAAAGAAAATTATTAAAAGCAACAAGGGAAAAGCAACAAATAATATACAAGGGAATCCCCATAAGGTTAAGAGATCATCTTTCAGCAAAAACTCTGCAAACCAGAAGGGAATGGCAGGACATATTTAACGTTATGAAAGGGAAAAGCCTACAATCAAGATTACTCTATCCAGCAAGGATCTAATTCAGATTTGACAGAGAAATTAAAACCTTTACAGACAAGCAAAAGTTAAGAGATTTCAGCACCACCAAACCAGCTTTACAACAAATGCTAAAGGAACTTCTCTAGGCAGGAACACAAGAGAAGGAAAAGACCTACAAAAACAAACCCAAAATAATTAAGAAAATGGTAATAGGAATATACATATGAATAATTACCTTAAATGTAAATGGATTAAATGCTCCAACCAAAAGACATAGAGTGGCTGAATGGATACAAAAGAAACCCATACATATGCTGTCTACAAAAGACTCACTTCAGGCCTAGGGGCACATACAGTCTGAAAGTGAGGGGAGGGAAAAAGATATTCCATGCAAATGGAATCAAAAGAAAGCTGGAGCAGCAATTCTCACATCACAAAAAATAGACTTTAAAATAAAGACTATTACAAGAGACAAAGAAGGACACCACATAATGATTAAGGGATCAATCTAAGAAGAAGATATATCAATTGTAAATATTTATGCACCCAACATAGGAGCACCTCAATACATAAGGCAAATGCTAACATCCATAAAAGGGGAAATCGACAGTAACACAATAATAGTAGGGGACTTTAACAACCCACTTTCACCGATAGACAGATCATTCAAAATGAAAATAAATATGGAAACACAAGCTTGAAGTGACACATTCAAAAAGATGGACTTAATTGATATTTATAGGACATTCCATCCAAAATCAGCAGATTACACTTTCTTCTCAAGTGCGCATGGAACATTCTCCAGGATAGATCACATCTTGGGTCACAAATTAAGAAAATTGAAATTGTATCAAGTATCCTTTCCAACCACAATGCTATGAGACTAGATATCAATTACAGGAAAAATAAACTGCAAAAAAATACAAACACATGGAGGCTAAACAATATGCTATTAAATTACCAAGAGATCACCAAAGAAATCAAAGAGGAAATCAAAAATGCCTATAAACAAATGACAATGAAAACACAATGACCCAAAACCTATGGGATGCAGTAAAAACAGTTCTAAGAGGGAAGTTTATAGCAATAAAATCCTATGTCAAGAAACAAATCAAATAAACAAACTAACCTTATACCTAAAGCAATTAGAGAAAGAAGAACAAAAAAACTCTGAAGTTAACAGAAGGAAAGAAATCATACAAATCAAGTCAGAAATAAATGAAAAAGAAATGAAGGAAACAATAGAAAGTATCAATAAAACTAAAAGCCGATTCTTTGAGAAGATAAACAAAATTGATAAAACATTAGCCAGACTCATCAAGAAAAAAAGGAAGACTCAAATCAACAGAATGAGAAATGAAAAAGGAGAGGTAACAAGTGACACTGCAGAAATACAAAGGATCTTGAGCAATTATTACAAGCAACTATATGCCAGTAAAATGGACAACCTGGAAGAAATGGACAAATTCTTAGAAAAACACAACCTTCTGACACTGAAGCAGGAAGAAACAGAAAATATAAACAGACCAAACACAAGCACTGAAACTGAAACTGTGATTTAAAATCTTCCAACAAACAAAAGTCCAGGACCAGATGGATTCACAGGCGAATTCTATCAAACATTTAGAGAAGAGGTAACACCTATGCTTCTCAAGCTCCTCTAAAATATAGCAGAGGTAGGATCACTCCCAAACTCATCCTACAAAGCCACCATCACCCTGATGCCAAAACCAAAGATGTCACAAAAAAAGAACACAACAGACCAATATCACTGATGAACACAGATGCAGAAATCCTCAACAAAATACTAGCAAACACAATCCAACAGCACATTAAAAGGATCAGACACCATGATCAAGTGGGGTTTATGCCAGGAATGCAAACATTCTTCCATAGAGGCAAACCAGTCAATGTGATACACCGTATTAACAAATTGAAGGATAAAAAACATATGATCATCTCAATAGATTCAGAAAAAGCTTTCAACGAAATTCAACACCCACTTATGATAAAAATGCTCCAGAAAGTAGGCATAGAGGGAACCTACCTCAACATAATAAAGACCATATATGACAAATCCACAGCCAACATCATTCTCAGTGGTGAAAACTGAAACCATTTCCTCTGAGATCAGGAAAACGACAAGGTTGCCCACTCTTACCGCTATTATTCAACATAGTTTTGGAAGTTTTAGCCACAAAAATCAGAGAAGAAAAAATAAAAGGGATCCAGATTGGAGAAGAAGTAAAACTATCACTGTTTGCAGATGATATGATACTATACATAGAGAATCCTAAAGATGCTATGAGATAACTACTAGAGGTAATCAATGAATTTGGTAAAGTAGCAGGATACCAAATTAATACACAGAAATTTTTTGCATTCTTATACATTAACAACAAAATCTCTGAAAGAGAAATTAAGGAAACACTCCCATTAACCATTGTGACAAAAAGAATAAAATACCAGGGATAAACCTACCTAAGGAGACAAAAGACCTGCATGCAGAAAACTATCAGACACTGATGAAAGAAATTAAAGACAATACAAACAGATGGAGACTTATACCATGTTCTTGGATTGGAAGAATCAACACTGTGAAAATGACTATACTATCCAAAGCAATCTACAGAACTCAATGCAATCCCTATCAAACTACCAATGGTATTTTTCACAGAACTAGGACAAAAACTTTCATAATTTGCATGGAAACACAAAAGACCCCAAATATCAAAACAATCTTGAGAAAGAAAAATGAAGCTGGAAGAATCAGGCTCCCTGACCTCAGACTATCCTACAAAGCTACAGTAATCAAGAGAGTATGGTATTGGCACAAAAACAGAAATATAGATCAATGGAACAGGATAGAAAGCTCAGAGATAAAGCCATGAACATATGGTCACCTTATCTTTGATAAAGGAGACAAGAATATAAAATGGAGAAAAGACAGCCTCTTCAAGAAGCAGTGATGGGAAAACTGGACAGCTACATGTAGAAGAATGAGATTAGAACACTCCCTAACACCATACACAAAAATAAACACAAAATGGATTAAAGACCTAAATGTAAAGCTAGACACTATAAAACTCTTAGAGGAAAATATAGGCAGTACACTCTATGACATAAATCACAGCAAGATCCTTTTTGACCCACCTCCTAGAAAAATGGAAATAAAAACAAAAATAAACAAACGGGACCTAAAAACAGAAATATAGATCAATGGAACAGGATAGAAAGCTCAGAGATAAAGCCATGAACATATGGTCACCTTATCTTTGATAAAGGAGACAAGAATATAAAATGGAGAAAAGACAGCCTCTTCAAGAAGCAGTGATGGGAAAACTGGACAGCTACATGTAGAAGAATGAGATTAGAACACTCCCTAACACCATACACAAAAATAAACACAAAATGGATTAAAGACCTAAATGTAAAGCTAGACACTATAAAACTCTTAGAGGAAAATATAGGCAGTACACTCTATGACATAAATCACAGCAAGATCCTTTTTGACCCACCTCCTAGAAAAATGGAAATAAAAACAAAAATAAACAAATGGGACCTAATGAAACTTAAAAGTTTTGCACAGCAAAGGAAACCATAACCAAGACAAAAAGACAACCCTCAGAATGGGAGAAATTATTTGCAAATGAAGCAACTGACAAAGGATTAATCTCTAATATATACAAGCAGCTCATGCAGCTTAATATCAGAAAACCAAACAACCCAGTCCAAAAATGGGCAGAAGACCTAGACATTTCTCAAAGAAGATATACAGATTGCCAACAAACACATGGAAGGATACTCAACATCACTAATCATTAGAGAAATGCAAATCAAAACTACAATGAGGTATCACCTCACACCAGTCAGAATGGCCATCATCAAAAAAATCTACAAACAATAAATGGCCGAGAGGGTGTGGAGAAAAGGGAACCCTCTTGCACTGTTGGTGGGAATGTAAATTGATAGAGACGCTACGGAGAACAGTATGGAGGTTCCTTAAAAAACTAAAAATAGAACTACCATATGACCCAGCAATCCCACTACTCAGCATATACCCTGAGAAAACCATAATTCAAAAAGAGTCATGTAGCACAATGTTCACTGCAGCACTATTTTCAATAGCCAGGACATGGAAGCAACCTAGGTGCCCATAGATAGATGAATGGATAAAGAAGATGTAGCACCTATATACAATGGAATATTACTCAGCCATAAAAGGAAACGAAATTGAGTTATTTGTAGTGAGGTGGATGTACCTAGAGTGTGTCATACAGAGTGAAGTAAGTCAGAAAGAGAAAAACAAATACCGTATGCTAATGCATATATATGGAATCTAAAAAAAAAATGGTTCTGGAAAACCTAGGGGTAGGACAGGAATAAAGACGCAGACATACTGAATGGACTTGAGGACATGGGGAAGGTGAAGGGTAAGCTGGGATGAAGTGAGAGAGTAGCATTGACATATATACACTACCAAATGTAAAATAGATAACGAGTGGGAAGCAGCTGCATTGCACAGGGAGATCAGCTCAGTGCTTTGTGACCACCTAGAGTGGTGGGATAGGGAGGGTGTCAGGGAGACGCAAGAGGAAGGGGATATGGGGATATATGTACACATATAGCTGATTCACTTTGTTATACAGGAGAAACTAACACATCATTGGAAAGCAATTATACTCCAATAAAGATGTTTTTTAAAAAACCGTTGTATTAAATATATCTCTTTGGATTCACATCTTCACTTCATATTTTCATGGACCAAATGTACTATCCTCTAGCTGTCCTGAGAATTACAGGATGGTCAAGGGCTCTTAGCATTTCCCATCAGTTCTCTGTACTTTCCACATCCCCGTGACCTCACATCTCTGCACAGTATTCTTGTACATCATGCTAACTTAAATATGAGTGATAGCAAATTAATGCACTAACATTTCCACAGATTAAAGCTTATTTTGGAGAAACGAAATCTTATTTCAATATAAGAATTGTAGTGGTAAGAATTAGGAGTCATTTTAGATAGAAAGATATTTTAGATAGATAGAGGTATACATTTACATCTTAAATCAAACTATGTAGGCAACATTCTATTTTGTCTATTGGCGTAAAGTCTTTCCTCAGCTTTTAAATATTCAAAAAGTTCAAAATGAGCATTCAGTTACTTCAGATAGTCTTTTTTTTTTTTTTTTTTTTTTGTGGTATGCAGGCCTCTCACCATTGTGGCCTCTCCCGTTGCGGAGCACAGGCTCCGGACGCGCAGGCTCAGCGGCCATGGCTCACGGGGCTAGCCGCTCAGTGGCATGTGGGATCTTCCTGGACTGGGGCACGAACCCATGTCCCCTGCATCCGCAGGCAGACTCTCAACCACTGCACCACCAGGGAAGCCCAGATAGTCTTAATATTGATCTCTTTCTGAACACTAACTTAAGTGTGGGCATATGTATTCCTCAATTAGTAGTAATATGTGTGTTTGTACAGAAGTATATAGTTATAGTTATATATATATAATTTGCTGTCATTTTTCAACTACTGCCTCCTATATATTGCCATAATTAAAATTATAATGGTAGTTAAGTCATTAGCATATACATTAGATTCAGTTGTCTGTTAATGGGATATAATTAAAGTAAGTCAATATAATATACTTTATTGGATATACCCTGTTAATAGGTAATAGATGACCAGAAAAATACAGTTTGAATGGGGAAAGAAAGTATTATGGAATGTCTCTGCAAAATTAAACGATCAATAAAAAAAAAATCAACAGCAATATCAACATAGTAATCCAGGAAGTAGTAAATATATCTATGCATAGCATGGTCAAGGTAACTTTAAGGGCTCAGCAAACTTCTTTTCTCTAGCAATGTCTGCTGAAAACAAATAAACTATAATTTCTCAGGCCAAATATCAATTATTTTTGGATGTAGTGACAGATTTCTGGGTAGTGGAATATTTGGAATAATGAAGACATGATTTTCCGGCCTTGAATATAAAATGTTTCACTTGGTCATGCACTTTTTCTCTCTCCCATCAAAGTAGTAGTTTTTGAAAGATTCTAGATAAAAGAGGCATAAAATGGCATGTCTTATTCCCTATATATACCCCTAAAGGAGAACTTCCCAGGAGAGCCATACAATCTACATCAGACTCTGATGTGATCAAGAAGTAAACTCTTATTTTGTTAAACTGCGGATGTTGGGGTTGTTTACTCCAACCAGTTTGCTTATCCTGGTATAAGCAGGGACTCTGTAATACATGTAGAGAGGAAAGGTCAGATTCAAGAGTTATTGTCAAAGAAGAGTTGACTGGGTATAGGACAATTCATCTGATGGAATGCAGAGAGGTGAAGAAGGAGAATTCAGACAGCTTCTACTTCCGAAATAGTAGCAGAATAACAGATTCTGACAGACACGGGAAATTTATAAAGGAAGCTTGTTTAAAAAGTATGTCATTTTCTGCCACCTAATATGGAATAAGTTTCAGAGAGAATCAGAAATTCTCATTTCTGTTGGTGACAACAAATGATCTATGTGGCCTGATTAACTAGCATAAAAATAGCCAATTGATTTAATTCTTGTATGTATAACTTAAAAAATATATGTACTATGTATTTTTTGGGGAAGGATTAGTCGCATTTTCTATAAATAAAAAATACAGTAATATATGTAGAAAATACACAACTTCTATTTCTAAATCATAAAGTACATAACAGAGAATATGTATTGAAAGGAAATTTGGAGTAATTCTTTGCTTTGTTAAGAGATCATGTTCTCAGACTGAATAAATTCAGGCTCAGATTAATCAATAATTTGGGGATGAAGTTTTCTGTCATCTATGGATTTGCTTAACTACATTATATTAAAAACATTTATGTTTCCATCTTGTCTATATTGGTTTCAAGCCAAACTCAGCCACTGTGTCATATTGGGAAACTTATTTGATGTCTCTGAGCTTCGATTTACCCAGCTGTAACAGGGATAATATCTGTTTCACAGGATGAAAACAGATATAGAATCCTTGCAGTTAGAAAAAGGAAGTCCATGTTTTTGTGTAATATCGATGCAAAATTCAAATACATTTAGTACATTTTGTTACTTTCAACAATTAGTCCAGTAATATGAATAAAAAGGAAATAAATTTATTTTAGAACCATGTGTTCTTAGAGAGTCTATTCTGGTATATAATTCTCATGTCTTACTTTTTACAGTGTTAATAAAACATTTTTATCAATGTCAAATTTATTATTATACAGGTATATAAATTTACTTAGAAAAGTTGTGACATTTGCCTGTTTTGGGTCATGTTTCCCAGTATCTGACCAGTTTCCATTTGTTGCCAGAATTTCACAAAGAAGTTATGCAGGGGAGTCTCTCCAGAAAACTACATGATGTTTATTACTAGAGCTGTGTGATTTCACAGCTCTATGAATACATGTTTGTCTCTTGATAATATCAAATATCTATTTCTGGCTTCACTATATGTTGTCTTCATTCTGGAATACAGGCTGATGGAACAGTCTCTACCTGGGATATTGGTAGTATTGTGGCAAATAGATAAAAATACTTAGCAAGCCATGTGCTTGATCAGAGCTCCTTCCCAGAAGTGATGCTCAAATCTCATTGAACAAAGAACACTCCTGAGTTCAATGGGAGGCAAACATATAAAGCTTCTCTAAGAAGCATATCAAACAAAGGGACTTGAATATTCAGCAAAAGGTAATGCAATCCACCACAGAAACTCATGTTTGTTTATGAAGAAATTTACTTTAGTTATGAAACTGTGATGGAGACAAAGAAAGAATAATGACAGAATATTAAATACTAATTATCTAATACTGGCAATTTAACCTCACTGAGCCTCAGTTTACTTATCTGTAATTGGGAATTTTAGTCCCTGGTTCATGGAATCATTGTTAAAGTAAAACATGTTAAAAGTGTTACTAAAATTAAATATATAGCATAGTAACTAGAGCTTGGTTAAGGCTCAATAAATGTTAGCTCTCATTATCTTTATTTTTATCTCATTTTAAAGTAAGAGTAAAATAACAAAACACATTTAAATTGGAAATTTTAAAAATTTACATAACTCCTCTTTAGTAGGGTATATGTCTTATTTTTTCAACTGCACCATCCATTTCATTTTCTTCTGGTAACTGATTTCAGCTTTTCTCTGGGGAACCATAATTCCCTCACTCTCAGTTCATGCCTTTGAATAGTCTTGTCTAATTATCCCTTATCCCCCAACAGCTCCAGAAGACAACACATGGTTTGTTGGCCCTAACTGTCACCTTGCTGTCCAAAACGCTTGACTTCACAATGGGTATGTGGCTCAAGCCAGGATAATGGGCATCACTTTCTGGGCTTTGTTCAAAGTACTGTGAAAGGGAAGCTGTTATTCTGCTGAAGTTGAAGCTAGCAAGATAAAAATCTAGAACTGTGTCCCAGGTTGGGTTACCCAGGAAAGAGACTTTAAGCAGAGATATGTGTTTAGGAGGTTTATTGGGGAGTATCCTCAGGATCAATGAAGAAAAGGAAGTGTCTTAGTTTGTTCAGACTGCTATGACAATAAGCTCGTACACTGATACAAAATTAATGCACAGAAATCTCTTGCATTCCTATATACTAATGATGAAAAATCTGAAAGTGAAATTAAGGAATCACTCCAATTTACCATTGCAAAAAAAAAAAAAAAATACCTAGGAATAAACTTACCTAAGGAGACAAAAGACTTGTATGCAGAAAACTATAAGACACGGAGGAAAGAAATTAAATATGATACAAATAGATGGAGAGATATACCATGTTCTTAGATTGGAAGAACCAACATTGTGAAAATGGCTCTACTACCCAAAGAACAGAAATATAGATCAGTGGAACAGGATAGAAAGCCCAGAGATAAACCCACGCACATATGGTCACCTTATTTTTGATAAAGGAGGCAAGAATATACAATGGAGAAAAGCCAGCCTCTTCAATAAGTGGTGATGGGAAAACTGGACAGCTACATGTAAAAGAATGAAATCAGAACACTCCCTAACACCATACACAAAAATAAACTCAAAATGGATTAAAGACCTAAATGTAAGGCCAGACACTATCAAACTCTTAGAGGAAAGCATAGGCAGGACACTCTACGACATAAATCACAGCAAGATCCTTTTTGACTTACCTCCTAGAGAAATGGAAATAAAAACAAAAATAAACAAATGGAACCTAATGAAACTTAAAAGCTTTTGCACAGCAAAGGAAACTATAAACAAGACAAAAAGACAACCCTCAGAATGAGAGAAATTATTTGCAAATGAAGCAACTGACAAAGGATTAATCTCCACAATTTACAAGTAGCTCATGCAGCTCAGTATCAAAAAAATGAACAACCCAATCCAAAATGGGCAGAAGACCAAAACAGACATTTCTCCAAAGAAGATATACAGATTGCCAACAAACACATGAAAGAATGCTCAACATCATTAATCATTAGAGAAATGCAAATCAAAACTACAATGAGATATCATCTCACACCACTCAGAATGGCCATCATCAAAAAATCTACAAACAATAAATGCTGGAGAGGCTGTGGAGAAAAGGGAACCCTCTTGCACTGTTGGTGGGAATGTAAATTGATACAGCCACTATGGAGAACAGTATGGAG
>NC_041214.2:119706762-119728428 GCF_002837175.3 Physeter macrocephalus | reverse complement strand
CTGTCATACAGAGTGAAGTAAGTCAGAAAGAGAAAAATAAATACCGTATGCTAACACAGATATATGGAATCTAAAAAAAAAAAAAAGTTCATGAAGAACCTAAGGGCAGGACAGGAATAAAGATGCAGACCTACTAGAGAATGGACTTGAGGACACAGGGAGGGGGAAGGGTAAGCTGGGACAAAGTGAGAGAGTGGAATGGACATATATACACTACCAAATGTAAAACTAACAGCTAGTGCGAACCAGCCTCAAAGCACAAGGAGATCAGCTCCGTCATTTGTGACCACCTAGAGGGGTGGGATAGGGAGGGTGGGAGGGCGAGAGACGTAAGAGGGAACAGATATGGGGATATATGTATATGTATAGCTGATTCACTTTGTTATAAAGCAGAAAGTAACACACCATTGTAAAGCAATTATACTCCAATAAAGATGTTAAAAAAAAAAAAGATCGTACACTGAGTGCCTTATAAGCAACAGATATTTATTTCCCACACTTCTGGAGGTTGGGAAGTTCAAGATCAAGGTGCTTGCAATTTGGTGTCTGCTGAGAGCCTTTTTCCTGCTTTATAGACAGTGTGTTTTTGTTGTGTTCTCACATGGTGGAAGGGAGTGAGAGAGTTTTCTCTGGTCTCTTTCATAAGGATACTAGTTCCATTCAGGAGGGCTCCACCCTCATGACCTAATCACCCCCAAAGCCTTACCTCCTAATATCATCATCTTGGGAGTTAGGATTTCAGCACTTGAAGTTTGGGGAGAACACAAATATTCAGACAATAGTAAAGAGTAAAAGAAGTAGAATTAGGCAGAAGGAGGATTGAGTTGTGATGAGTCACAAGGACCACAGCTGATCCTCCAGAGCTCTGGAACTAGACAGCCCTTCAGAAATGGCTACTTGAGGCAAGGAGGCAGGGTCTTTATACTCTCTGTTGAGCAGTCATTGGATGCAGGCTGCTTCTGGAGAGAAGCAATGTTCTTGGAAAAGTGGATCTCCTTAGCTGAGCACAACTCCTAGAAAGGGACTCAACATCCATGATCAAAGGAGAAACAAATGCATCAAGCCTGAAATGATAATCTAATGGGACAGGTTTTCAAGCCAGCCCAGGAATCAAAGCATCACAGAGAAATATATAGTTGAGAGATTAAAAGTGAGCACTGGACACAGTATTTGTGCCCCTGGATTCAATCACTCCTGAATTACTACCTCTTGGACAGTCTCATGTTAATTTAAAAAATTTTCTCATCTATTCTTTTTGTTCTTTTTTTTTTTTTTTTTACTGACATTTTCTGGCATCAAGACACCATTTCCTCATATGATCCACTCTTTACAAAGGATTTACCTCCTTCATTTTTTTTTTTTACATTCTTACTTTATGTTATACAAGCAGAGGATCCTAAAGAAAACAAAGTTGAAGAAGAGGAATATCAGACAACTTGTTTTCTGAAATCTGAAAAAGAGTTACTGAAAGATTATAATGGTTAATGGCTTGAGCACGGTTATAAAACTGAAGACTGTCTTTCACAAATGGGCACGGTTAAACCTATTACTCTTAATGAGAGGGAATAAGGATGGACAATAAAATTCCTGAAAATTGGATGATTTAGGAAGAGGCATTGATTTGACCATAACAGCAATGCTTCCCCATTCATTTACTAAACAATGTTGCTTCTTCAGGTCTGAAAGAAAACTCAAATGACTTGGGAATGCAAGTAGTACTTTAAAAAAGAAAAAAAAAATCTCTAAATATAGTGTTGCTCAGAAAGAAGAATATGACTTGATATTTAGAACCGTGTCTCCACTGTGTGCCATGCTTTGTCAGAGAAATGAGTTTAGATCTTAGTTGTTATAACTGCTTATATCAAAACAAGAAAACTACATGAGCAAATATAATATGTCCTCTACTATGGTTTTCAAAAAACAGAATTAAGTAATTTTACATTGTTCATGCTCAGTTGATCATTGCTTCACTGTAAAAAAAAAAAAACTAAGGTAAAGAAGTAAGTTGCAATATAAACACTATTTATTTAGTGATGTTTGGCAAAAACATCATATTAAATCAAATTCTGGCTTTACAGGGAATATCCAGTTTCAGTGATTTTTTTTTTTGATTCAACTGATATCACCTATTTCAGGAAGCTGTTAAAACAAAACAGTGAACAAATTTGGGACCTGGATAAAGAAGTTCGTTATTAGCAGGAAATATCATTATAGGCATTCACTACATTTAGGCTGCTGATCAACAGTGACTCTCAATGTTACAAAAGTCAATAGTTTTAAAGAGAAAAAGCAAACAGCTAAGTGTTCTAGAGTCCCATACAGGCTGGGCTACTTCAGGAGGCTCAAAACTGAAGGATTATCAGACTTGCAAACATGTAGTGTACCTAGTTTTTTATTTTGGTTAATTGAATTAGATAATTTTCCTAGATATGACTTTTGGGGGTACAGTTGGGGAGCTGTGTGTTATAAAAGTGAAGTTCAGGTGTGCTTCCTCAGCCAGATAGTTTGGCTAGGTAAATGTCTGATTAAAATAAAGAATCAAAAAGAAAAAGGTGGGTTAAAAAAAAACAATAGTAATATAGCAGATGTGCCACGAAGTGAGCTAAAAACTTTAGAAATATTAACTCATTTAACACTCATTGCAATTTTAGGAGATGGGTGCTATTATTATCCCCAAATGAAAATGAGGTGTCTGTGGCACAGAGGATTAAGTAACCTGGCCTAATATCCCCAGATGACTGCCAGGAAGAGTCAGAGTTTGAAGCCAGTGAAGCCTGTATTGAACCCAATACAGACATCAGGGTTCTGACCCCTATGCTTTGAAAGGCAAGTTTTTTTCTCTTAAAATCAAAATATGAGTATTATTTGCCCATTTCTACTCCAACTCCAATCCCAAGTAGAAATTACTGAAAAGAATTTGGGTATAGTCTTACGTTAAAAAGGATTCATATGAAATTACACTGAGAATGTCCTCTCTCTAGTGGCTTTTCTATTTGAAGCTAAGAAACTTAGAAGTCTTCTTTCTCATCACTGAAACATATATGGTAAAATAATTTCTATAAAATATATTTTTCTCAAACATTACAGAGTTCTGGATGCAGAAGGTAAAGGGTTCCTCTACATTCAATTGAAAACAGAGGTAAAATTCAGAAAAAAAATCAACTCTCTCAGAAATATTTTAAAATTTCTCCATAATAGGTATAATTAATTTTTTGTAAATTCTTTTACACCAGATACAAGGTTTGCTGTGGAGTAATACAGCCTTAGTCAAACAATATATGCACTTAGTTGAAGAGCACATAACACTCCTATTCATTCATGCAGTCACTAAATGCATATTTTTTGACGTCCTAATTATTTAAGACACTCCAATTTGTTATTTTGTTGCTTAGTTCTTTTTTTTCAGGATTTTTGTCAGATAAAAGGCGATCTAAAATTACAGCCAATGCAAGGACCCTGTGTCCAGTACATCTACCTTGTTGCTGCCAACAGGACAGTTGATCATTGAGGGCCTCCAACAGGGCCCTTCCCTTCTCTCGCCCTACAGAGTTTTCCTTCTTCCAACTTCAATGCCTACAATCATCTGTTAATTACTGTTCAGTTCATGCATATAGTCTATATTTTATATTTTAAAATATTCCTCCTTATTAGCACTTAACTCTGAAATAGTCACCAATTCCAAGGCAAAGGAGAGTGTCCATTTTACTAGTAACATTTTCAAATGTTTTCCCTCATTTTGCTTTCTTACTTACTTTTAATTTATAACTTCATGAAGCTTTACATTTAGGTCGGTGTATCAATCTAAATTCACATAATTTCCATCACTTATAAGATGATTTTATTGGATTTGTTGCCATTTCAGTCTCTTTTATGCATTCTTGCCATAAACATGTTTCTTTTTTTTACTGACCAATTACTTTTCTTCCTTTCCATTAATTCTCCTTCCAAAGCTCAGTGACAATATACCATCTCGCATCTATTCTCCTTCTTCTAAACACATAAACTCACAACACAAGAAGAAAACTTTATCCAAGTTAGTCAGAGGATTTGTTGAAAAACAGCAGTAACCAATCCCTGGAATATTTCTTTTTACCCACTTCTTTCCACCCTCAACCAGAAAAATCCAGAGCTCTCTAGGGTGCTGAAATGTAGAGAGCAGACAGACCCCACAGCAGTGTCCAGGCTGGGAAAGTTTGGGAACCTTCTAGGAGTTCAGACCCAGCAATCATGTGATGATGACCATCCCTCTTGCTCTCTCTCTCACTCTCTCATACAGATGTTCTCTCCCAGAATCACAGAAAAAATGAGAGCTCAGTAAGTCTATCTCTGAACCCATATCTAAAGTCTTTGATACAATTTTCCCCAGTGAGAAGGGTGTTGGCTGAAACATACGACTACAGACTGACAATGTAAATTCTGAAGTGTCTAACATACTTTTTAGTGTAATGTTTTTCAAGGATGTGACTCAGTAAGGCATTCAGCAGTGACTGATTTGCAGATCTCAAGGCTTCCTCTTACATCTTGGCATAACCTGTCAATATTCTGATTTTCCTAAGAGCTTGCCTGAAGCAACTAGTACACTCTGGACTTAAGTAGCAATTGCAGAGGATGTGTAACTTTTAACGCAGTTCCGGAGTTTAACTGTCATTTACATGATTAGTTAGAGTGACATTTCTGAACAATGAGCTCTCAGGATCATTAAAATTTAATTTTCTTTAGGGATAGAACACAGGAGATTATGTTCAGTTTATTAGCTCTGACTCTTTACACAGACAATTTCTCCGTTTAATTTGGCTTAGGGGCTACATAATTCATGTGGCCTTGATTTTTATGTACTTTTATTCTTATAGATACTATTTCAAATGCCTGAATTAGAGTTTCTCACTTCCTTCACTACTATAGAAGTAGCTTCCTGGACAGGAAACAGAGGAGAAGAAAAAATCAAGAGAGAATAGACAATATTATTTTCAGACAAAGAAAAGTTCAGAAAAAGAAAAAGATACATGAATTGTAAAAACATAATATTTATAATTTTACCTTTAGATCTTATAATGAATTTTGTTCTAATTATCTCAGAAACACAGAGCATAATGGTTTAAATTACAAAAGTCTTTTAAAACTTTAAAAAAACAATATTGCTATTGTAAAAATGTTTTTTCTAGAACTACAATGTTTAGTGCAGTGTATACTAGCCACATTTGGCTACCTATATTTAAACATTAATAAATTAAAATTAAATAAAATTTAATCTTTAGTTGCAATAGCTACTTTCCTGTGTATAACAGTCAAGTTTTATAGCCAAATGCTTAAGAGCCAAAGCTATCATACTGAACAGCAAAGAAAAGAACATTTCCCTCATCTATTGATTGGATAGCACTCACCTGGAATGCAGACATAATACTTCCAGTAAACCTGATCCTTTTTATTACATGTGTCGGTGCTTTCTCCTTGAGCATAATTTGTTGCTTACCACTGGATCTACTGCTTGTGGGCCTGAGAGTGACATCTAGCCTTGTCTATTGAGTTGGTCCAAGGCAGATGTTGCAAAATTGACCTTCAGAGAAAGCATAATGGAATGGCCAAGGCTTCTGAAAATTCCTGATTATAGTCCATGCAAATGCCTGATATGAGGGCAAGACTGAGAAGCAAGGTATCTTTCAGGTGGACCGAGGATCAATTTTGAAGACTGGGGCACATGGAAGAAAAGGTGGAAGAAGACATACTAGAATTAAATACTCCAAAATACATACATTAAGAGAGATTAGGGCCTGGCAGTTTAAATTTGTAGAGTTGAACCAAAAGAATTGTGATTAACACAATTCTTCTAAATCCATACAAATGGCTTTTCATGTAAGCAGAATAACAGCCACCTAATTTCTTTAATTGTATTTAATAAAACGGGTACTAGCATAAGCAGTTAGCATGTGTTGCATTATTCCTCACAACCACTAGTAACTAACTTGTTATGCCTTTTTCGGCAGAGAAGGAACTTCAAAATTGGTGAGATAAAGTAACTTTCTCAACATCTTACTCTTAATAAATGCCAAAATTAATTATTGAAACTCAGGTTTCTTGGCTCTCAAATCCTTGATTTTAACACTACACATGTTTTCAGGGTACAAAAGAAATTCCTTTATACCCTGAAATTTTACATACAAATCATTCATGTGATTTAAAATCCATAAAACATCCAAGTTCTGGATACTGTCATTGGCTTAATTCAATTTGTCCCACGGTGTAGGTACCATCTATGCCTATCCTTAAAAAATGTCAAGAGTTCTTTGAAAATCTATGCTGATTAGTATGTGTAGGTGAAAATGATGCTTCCTGGACCTCATACCTCATTTGTATTTTCAAATATTTGGGGAGCTTCAACATTCAAAGTACAGAGGCTTTTACAATTGAATGATTTTACGATGTGGAGACTAAGAAAGTTAGAATTTCTTAGTGCAGGAAAATTTGGATGTGAGGCTTTCTTCTCCATAGGAAAACAAAAACTGGAGATAACAGCTTAATTATTAGACTATTTTACAGTCTAAAGGGAACTTCCAGTCCTTTGGGAGAGGTATATCTTCACAGAATGGAAACTTCTGGTAGAATATATGTTATATTATGTATTTTCAACAGATTTTTTTCTCATTTTTAAAATGAATTGTATTTTTGGTAACTAAATTTTCCTCCAAAAATGAATTTTTAAGATGAATAAAAGTGTTTCTTAAGAAAACATTGAACATTCATGCTTGTTTTTTTTCCTATTGTTCTTCTTTTGAATAGGCTCCTCAAATGAAAGAATAAAAAAATATAAAAACATGAAAAAATGTAAAAATCTAAGCATTTGGTGTTCAAGTGAATCTTCTGAAAGGCGATAGGCCTGGGGAGAGCAATAGTAGGTGTTTATCATTCTTTAAAACTTGATCTTTTTAGCAAAGGGTTTCACGCATGGTCGGGGGATGATAAATAGGATGAGCCTCCATTTTTTGATGTGGAGAATAGAAAGGAAATCAGAAAAGCCCTGGGAGCTTCCTGGGAGCAGGTTTATCAGAGGAAAAAAGCCCCAGGAGCCAGTAGCCCCGATTTCTGATTTGATTTTACTGATTAGCTGTGTATGGATAAGTTTCTCTGCATCTTGATGTTTAATTCCTTCAATTGTAAAATGAACAGCTTAGAGCAGATGCTTCCTAAGGTTCTCTGACTATTGCATTCTGAAGAGTAAAATGAACAAGAGAAAAATGCCAGCTGGTAAAACACATATGACTTTCACTGTCGAATGCTACTTACAGCATTTTCAACTTAGCAAAACAGTATTTTATTCATATGGGAATGAAGCCTGGAAAAAGTTCCATCAATACAGACTGATTAAAGATATTAAAGCTAGGCACATATAATGAACTGTACTTGTCCAGAAAAAGAGAACTAGTTACATCATGTGGCACAGAATTCTGTCTCTGGCAGGATAATGAACTTCTCCATTTCTGCTAAGTAATAAAGAAAAAGGGACTGAGAATTTAAGTAAAAAAAAGCTGGAATTGAGCAAATGCATGTCCAGAAGCAGAATGAGATTAAGGACACTTTTCCATCGATATTAATTTACTAAGACACTCTTTAGTTTAAGTAACTTTCTTATACTGCTTGACAGCTTGGTTGACTCTACAGTGACATGAGCCGAAACAATTCCTAAAGTAGCTGCACTTATGCTATAGCATCTCATCAAGGTTTTGCCAACATAATTTGTGTGATGTGGGAAAAGATACAGCCTCTGTGCAAATTGTGAACCCAAATAAAGACAAAAAAATCTTTGACTTCAAAGTTCATGCTGTGTGCATGACTCAGCCTGGTAGTGTCACAGCTTGCCAGCATTGAAACTTTTTTATTAAAGGTTTCTTTGGGTTCTGTTTTAGGAAGAGATTTAATTCAAGCAGAAGAAAGTTGGAGTCCTTTCCAATCATAAAACCTAGCATTGAAAATAACCTTCAGACCCAGAATTGATAACATCGAGATACAACATAATTATCATCATTCCTACTCTTACTGTTGAGCCCAACTGCCTCCAAAGAAAATGAAAGTGATGTGATCCCGCAGGGGAAACAAAACAGAATGAATCATTTATCTTTCCAAATTTACAGGGATATCCTAATTTGTATACACTCTGTATTTGTCTTGTGCAGGTTGTTGTGAGTCTACATGTTTATCCTATATAACTGGATGAGCTGACTTAGCCCAATGCTCCCCTCTCCTTGATCCTGAAGCTCTTTCTTCTCCTCAGGAGCATCTCATTCATTTTACACAGGGAAAGTTAAATTTAGCAAAAGGAGCTTTTCAGAGCAGAGAGTTCTGGGAACCTGTCAAGGTGATTCTATGCCAACTTGGACCTGCCTGGAGTTGAAGCTTCCAATCTTGCCAAATGTTGTGCTTATTTTGTGACAAAGTCGCAGTTGGATTTAAAAGGAGACCATCCAGTTTATTTTATTCTTGTCTCAGCTCTCTAAATCTATGTCTCCATGACTGAAGGCTTTGTAAATAAACAGGTGTCCACATGCCCCAGCGTGAATTAAAATTTTTTGGAGCCAGAGAGGGAGTTGATTTATTTAAAAAAGAAAAGTTATTGTAATACTTTTCTTTGGTATGTAGAAATAATAGTTGCTCTATACTTTGTTTCCATACATATATTACTGGCTATACTTAGAATATTTTCATGGGATTTAGGGTAGGAATGTTACATAGAAGGATATGGATTTGACATATGTCTTGGGAGCTAGACAAGCTCTGGTCAATGTAAGAACTGTTTATATACTGGTTAGTTTTTTAGTAAGTACTAAAGAGAGGCCATCTCACATATGTACAGTTTTATGTACAACATCTATACACTAAAATAGATATGTAAATTCAGGTATGCTCAGACAGAAATGTTTTGCCACTTCTTTCTAACATACCTAAAAATATTTTTTTCTCCTGCTGCTGCATAATAAGTAAATAATATAAATATTCCCAACTATTTACTATGAATAATATCAGATATATTAATGCACACATACACAAACATTGGTGCAAAAGCACATTTTCTTCTAATTAACTAATTCCCCAAGCACCTAAGAATCTACTGTTTGAACATTAGGCAGCTAAGGTACCTGCCTTTACAACAACTGTTTCAGCAAACTAAATGCCCAAGTGTCTAATTTACAGCAGCACAATAATTTAAGCATTGAGAGGTACATTACTGGGGTTACATTGTTTTTACTATTAAATATAGGCATTGGCAATGATGCAGTATTTACTGTAAAGTAAATTTTGACAGTTTTGATATATTTTATATATATAATATTTATACAGCATAGAAAATATCTTAACTTGAAAAGTCTTAGTAATTATACCCTTTGGCACATTTAAGAACATTTATTAACCATATATGTGCTCATTTTCCAATATGTTTACCTCATATAGAGTATGCATAAATATATTATATAGGTACCTAAGAAAATATGCATAAGTAGGCATCTTTGTTATACATATCATTTGCTTTGCAGGCATTCATATTTCCTAGTTGGAGATTTAGGCATTTTGCAATGGAATGATCAATTATTTAATTTAAATATATAAATTATTCAATTACAAATACAATCACAGCAGGATGTCAAAATACTTCACAACCAGAAGCCAAAAGAAACCAATGTTTCTGTTTTTTTGAAAATACCTCAATAACTCATATAACTTTGATTATTTTAACAACTTAATTATTTAAATGAATGAATGAATGAATCTAATGCCATAGTATTGCAATTTCACCCTAAATAAACAAAGCAGCTTTTCTCATAGATCTCCTAGCAGCTGGATGACATTAGATGGGCCCATTCACTTTGTAGCACGTGGAAGCTATGGGTATGGGGTAGCTGGGGTCATGGGGCCGCACGTCTCTCATTCTACAGTTGGCTATCTCAGGCATTCCACATGGTGGTCATAGGATTCCAATAGCAGCAAGGAGATATGTACTTTTCAAGTCCCTGCTTGTGTCATATTTGCTACAGTCCCACTGGCTAACACAAGTCACATACCCATGCCCAGACTCAGAGTGCGAGGGCCCTACAATGAGCATGGATGAAGGAGAAGAAGGGAAAATGTGTGGTCTTTCTTGAACAATACCACAAAGATCATTCCTAAAGATTTACATTCTTCTGAAGGGACCTCCTTTTCTAAGCCTCTATGTTTTGAAGAGGAGAAAAAATGAGCGTTAAGTGGCAGCTGGATTGATATAACCAAAATATAAAGTAAAGAAACATAATTAGTAAATAAACATGTCAGGGATGATGTATCATAGAAGGGCAAAGCAGTATAAGAGCTCTCAGGATGACGGTTCCTTGAATGTAATCATTGTATTTTATATGCTTTCTACTATAGCTGCAGAAGACTAACATCTTTTTCTTACTCATATCATCCAAATACAGTATTTTCCAAATGTGGTACCTGGACCAACTGCAGTGGTACTGCAGTGGTACTACCTGAGATGTTTGTGACAAATGCAGCTCCCCAAGTCCACTCTCAGAGGTTTTTTGACTCAGAAAGGTGGAGATGGTAATAATATGATCTGTGACAAGCATCTCACAGTACTCTATGAACAAGAAACACAGCTACATAGAGCAACAGTATATAGTGCTGAACTGAATTTTTAAAATCCAAGGTCAGCATTGAGGATTTTAGGGTATTAAATATTACCTTAATAATTAAAAGGGCTAATTTTGTTTCCATGAAGAAAACCTGTCCTTCTATTCCAATATAATTTGTATTTTCTTATTTTCTTTCTTCTAAAAGTTTCAAGGTATTTCTCCTCCTTCTAGATGCCAAGACATATAATGATTCCCCTCATAGAAGAAAGAAGAATATTATTTACACTTCAAAAATTACTTTTCAACCTTAAAATTCATAATTTTACAAAATAAAAAGACCTTTGAATATCAACATTGAGAAAATGAATGAATGAATTTTCAATCAATGAATTTTCATGATATACAAATATTAAAAGCATCTTCTATTTGTTGTTTATAACTTCCAGGGTTATTTTTCACAAATGTTGAAAGTGATAACATTCTTTCAAACTCACCTTTGTTTTTTCAGGGAAATTTTTCAAAAACCTGTAGCCTAACCACTCTTATATTATAGATAAAAAAACAAACACAAATAGGTTTTGTAAGCATGATGCCATGGAGCAGGTAACTGTTAAAAATAGAAGTCAGATCTTGTGACTTCTGTAGTGTATTCTTTAGACAACACATTTCAAGGCACTAAACTAGGTACGGAAATGATTTGAGAAGTCTTTTTCTCCTAAGGCCATCCGTATGCTGGAGTAGGCTTGGATCCAGTCCTGCCTATAAATTGGGGAACTAACTAATGAGCTCTGGTGTTTCTTCCTGCTGACAATTCTGTATCATTATAAATCTTTCAAGATACACAGTTCCCTAAACAGGTTTTGAACAAACATTCATTTGTTACTGAAGCAGGCAATGCACCCTCACTATCATAACTTTCAAAACTAACTTACAGAATCACCTTATTTACTTATCTAAATATGAGTCTATCAGTGTTGAGTTTTCTCAAGTTGAAACGTAGTGGTGCATGAGCTCTAATCTGAGTGGAGAGAAGTCAAGAACAGATTGTCTTTAACATCAGGCAAGAGTGTTATCTTGGACTGTCTGCTCAGCCTGAGGTGCTTTGACACTTCTTTCTAACACACCTAAAAATACTTTTTTTTCTTTTCTCCTGCTGTTGCAGTCACAGGCATTAAGTCAACTGAGGAAGCACATCATCCATCTTCTGAATATATCAATGAGCAGTATCCTCAAAGACCTAACAACACTGCCCTTATTGAGAAAGAATAAATAATTGTACAAAGAATGAAATATTTTCCTTAAATCATACAAAAAATGGAAAACAAAAGCATGCATATCTCTTTACAAAAAGGTGCATATAAATTAAGACCATAATTTGATCTACACAAATAATAAGAGACACAAAGAAAATATGTTTCATTCTTGGGAGAATCAATTATGAACATGTTAAAAAAAATAAAAGGCTATATTTTTGAAGACATTAATCATTTACCCAAAATAAATAGCTAAATAAATCTACATTTTAAGTATCAAAAGGCACACATTGCAAGGCTTTTTATTCATTTACTTACTCATTCAAAGTATAATTATTGAGCATTTGCTGTGTGCTAGACACTGTGCAAATGCTGAGAACACAGAGCCAACATTCCAGAACTTATTATCTGGTGGTAAAGGCACATATACTAGTGGGATTAGAATCACAAAGAAAAATATAGAGAGGGATGATATCAAATACCATAGCTATGTAGTCTGAGGGTCAAGGAAAGCTTCAGAGAGAAACACATTTGAACTCAGATCATTTTGCACACTATAAAATCAATCACAATCCTTTTTCCTGTCTGAGTTACTCTATGTTCCCTTAGCAAACCATGGTGTGTACATCAGTCACAAAACTTGATAAATTCTGTTAATTTGACTTATAGAGTTGAGTGAGGAGTTTCATAGGGAGGATGGACTATACATGTTTAGTTTTTTTAACCTCAGCACATGAAATATAGAAATCTATCAATAAATATATGCCTGTCAAATGAATGAATGACTTAAATTGATAACTGCATAATATATTTGAATATTCATATTTTTAATCTCTGCAAATATGCATTTATAGATATAATTATTTTATCAACTGGCACCAAAGTTCTTCATAAGGAGGGAATGTTGTTTAGGAAATTAAGCTCCTTTGATGTGGAAAATGAAACCCTGAGGCTGTACTGTGAAAATAAACAGCAAAATAAAACTAACAGCTAAACTTTTAAGCATAAAAAATGATGACGAAACATTTGGGAGTGGGAGAGTCAAAAAAGGAGAGAGAATGAAGTTGGGGGGAAGACATGTGAGGAGACTGAAGACTAAACAGAAGATGACCAGGCAGAATTTTGCAAGGGCAGAGTGACCAAAAATGTGTTAAATCACAAAACTACCTAATAAGTAATTTAAAATTATTTGCATTTGTGTGCTATAAAATTCTCTCTGTTTCCTAAAACTCAGTAAATTCTATAACAAATGCAAATATCTTGTCTTATCTTTGGAAAATCCAAGTAAACTCTGAATTTCATTTATGGGTCAATGTAAAGGAAAGAAGAGAATGGCCATAAGAGATGAGATGCGATTGAGATTAATACTTTATTAAGCGGATTAAAAATCCTGGATTTTATGGAATAATTGGTACTGGATCAACTATCTTACAGCAAATAGTCATAAAACTGGATAAAATATATGAGATAATTGCTTTCTTTACTTACTCAGAGTATAATTACTGAGCCCTTTCTCTGGGATAGTCACTGTTCAAGTGCTGACAACAGTGACACATGTCTGATCTCTGACAGAATGAAACCCACAAAAAAAGCCCCATGTCTTCCCTGGACATTCCCTATTTGTAGTGCAAGAACCTGGAATCCAAGGACAGGTAAGTCCTGCTGAGATGAGATCAGAGCTTGGGACACCTGATGTGGCTAGGGATGGAATTGTGCAGGAAGAAATACAAATGTCTTTCCTGCATCCTTGGCTGAGAGCTTGCCTGCACATATGCAGGGTTGGATTATCAGAAAACAGTTTCTGCTGGATTGAAAATGGAATTAAGCTCCTAGAGGTTGAGCAGCACTGACAGATGTTGGGGGACTGGGGTCATTTAAAAATTTAAGCAAATAAATATTCATTAAACAGTCTAAATTAAAGTTTAGTAATTTAAAAAATTCAACAACCATTCTGTAATGACCTATATGAGATAAGAATCTAAAAAAGAGTGGATATATGTATATGTATAACTGATTCACTTTGCTGTACAGCAGAAACTAACACAACATTTTAAATCAACTATACTCCAATAAAATTTTTTTTTAAAAGTCAACAACAACTTATGAGCTACAAACTCTATGTGAAGTATTGTGTTAGCCTGGAGGAATACAAAGATTAACCAGGTATCATTTCTACTGTCAATTACAATATGGTGGCTGAAGCAGTATTTAACAAGAGCTGTACTAAAGTTCTTAAGGAGAGAGTGAGGGAAAGGTCTCTTAATGATGGAGCTACATCATTAACACCTCATTAAGACCTCAGGCATTGGACAGAGACACACAAAAAATGCCACATTATGAAAAAGGACCTCACTGAAGAGTAATGTCTTCTCTAAGTCTACTTTAACAAAGCCTAAAATCAAGATCTGAAGAGATGCACACTTTGGAGTTTTAGACCTACCAAATTTGAAGGGTTTGAGGAATGCTGGGATTCCTACAGATTGACCTTCAGAAAGCATACAAATAAGTCTACAGAATTTCAAGATGAGCATCTAGTAATTGTACTATTACAATTAACATTCTTCAGAAAGATTAACATTCTTTAGAAAAATTAACATTCTTCAGAAAGACAATAACAGGATCTAGAGTCTCTATAATACATCTCCACAATAGCCAGTACACAATCAAAAATGTGACCCATGTTCAGAAAAAATATCATTCAAGAGAAACTAACCCTGAAATGGTTCAGATGTTGGATTTAAAGGACAGAAAGTTTAAGGAGGCCAATATAAATATATTCAAAGAATTAAAGAAAATGTAGTCAACAAATTAATGTAATTTTTTTGCCTTAATGAATCAAAAGATAGGGATTTTAGCAGAAAATTAGAAACTATTAAAAAGAAAAAAATCAAAATTCTAAAATGAAAGAAACTGAAATTTAAAAGTCACTAGATATGTTTAACAGCATATTGGAGATTGTAGAAGAAAAAGCTTGAGGACTTAAAGAAAGACTAATAGAAATAATCCATTTTAAGAAACAGAAAAAAAAATGAGGAAAAAAATGAACAAAGCCTAAGGGACAACGTTAATGGCGTAACATACGTGTAACTGGAGCACTGGAATAAGAAAATGGGATAGAAAGAAATATCAGACAAAATATTATATGACAATTTACAAAGTGTAATGAAAAACACCACCTCTCAGATCACAGAATCTCGGCAAGTCTCAAGCAAGATAAATATAAAGAAAACTACACTTAGACCCATCATAATCCAACTGCTAAAATGCAAGCATAAAAAGAATACCAAGAAAACAGAGAAAATAGAAGCTTTACATATGGAGGAAACAATGATGCAAATTATGACTGACTTCTCTTTATAAACAATGGAGGGCAAAAGAAAATAGAATGCCATCTTTAAATTATGGAAAAAATAAAAGAATCACCACCTAGAATTTTATATCAAATAAAGACATCCTTCAAAAAAGGAGGATAAAAAATGTATTTTCAGATAAACAAAAACTGTGAAAATTTGTTACCAGCTGACCTATAGTATAATAAATGTGAAAAATTGGTCTTTAGACTGAAAGGAAATTATACAAGATATATTTCAGATACACAGGAAGTATTAAAGAGCACTAGAATGGTAACATAAAACATGATTTTTTTCTCTGTAATTTCCTTAAAAGACAACTCTGTGTATAAACAAATTAACATTGTCAAAAGGGATTCCTAACATATATAAAAGTAAAAACATGTTAACAATAGCAAACACAATGGGACTGATAAATGGAATTATACTATGGTAAGTATATTTACAATATGCAATATTACATATGCAATATTATACATACAATTACTACATATGCAAAGTGGGTCATGTGAAGTGTGAAGTGTTGGAGGTGATGTTTGAACTAAAGTGGTAAACTATTAATTTGAATAGATTTTTTAAAATAAACTTTTTATTTTATAATAATATAGTGCAGAGAGTTCCTTCATACCCCATGCTAAGTTTTTCCTATTATTAACATCTTACATTCCTATGGTACATTTATCACAACTAAGGTACCAATACTGGTAGATCAATATGAATTAAATGCTGTGCATTATTTGGATTTTACTTTATTTTACTTTATTTATTTATTTATTTATTTTTTCGGTATGCAGGCCTCTCACTATTGTGGCCTCTCCCGTTGCGGAGCACAGGCTCTGGATGCACAGGCCCAGCAGCCATGGCTCACGGGTCTAGCCGCTCCACGGCATGTGGGATCTTCCCGGACCGGGGCATGAACCTGTGTCCCCTGCATCGTCAGGTGGACTCCCAACCACTGCGCCACCAGGGAAGCCCTATTTTATTATTTATTTATTTATTTTACACCAATGTCCTTTTACCGTTTCAGGATCCTATCCAGAATTCTACATTACATTTATTCATTATGTCTCCTTAGCTTCCTCTGGCCTATGGCAATTTTTCAGACTTTGCTTATTTTAGATGACATTGACAGTTCTGAGGAGCACTGATCAGGAGTTTTGTAGAGTATTACTCAATTGGGATTTATCCGATGTTTTTCTCATGGTTAGATTGAGGTTATGGATCTTGAGGAGGAAGACCAAAAGAGGGAAGTGCATTTTCATCACAGCATATTAAAAGAACATGTTATTAACATAACTTATCCCTGATGGTGCTAACCTTCACCTGGCTCAAGTAAAGTTTGCCAAGTTTCTCTACTGTAAAGCTCTCTCTCCCACCACTTTTCATACTGTAGTGTTTGGAAGGAATTCACTCAGTGCTGCTACACTTAAAGGTGGTAGCTCCAATTCCATCTTTTTGAGGGATGAATAACTTCTCTTGAGGGGTGATATATCTCTTCACTTTATTTACTTATTTATTCAATAATTTATTTATATTATCTTAGCCTCATGGATATTTATTTTATATCTTGGGTTGTAACACAATACTACATTATTTAGTTATTCATATCTTTCAGATCTATTCATTGGGAGTTCTTTCCCTTGGGCCCTATGACCCCTTGACAAATCTCCATTTTTTTTTTCCAGAACTTTCTTACTTTCTGGCACTATAAAATGGTCCAGACTTATCTTGTACATTTCCTGTCTTATTCCTAGTATTGGTTATTTCTCCAAGGAGGTCTGGTTCCTTTTACTGAGGACTTGTGATAGAAACCAGTATCTGGGCGCTGGGTGCACTCATTGCTGCTGTGTATGATTGTTATAGGCCCTCTCTGCAGACAAAACTGGAGAATATTTTTGTGAATACTAACACTGTATATACATGCATCTATATTTCTCTATCTACTCACCTGCATCTATATTAAGCTCATATTGATGTCTCTGCCTCTAATGCAGTACTGCATAGTTCATTCTAGTCTCTCACCTTTGCTTATCTGTTACTTTCCTCTCCAACAGTCCTGGATCCTACCACTGGCCATATCCATTCACTTATTTGTTCATTCCTAGTAAAATGTACAGTGGTTTCAGAATTGTTAACCTATACCCCAGTGAGAAACAAGTTTATCACTTAGAGTATAATTCTCATGTACAATTCCTTTTGTCTTCAGTCTTACAATTTCCACTCTTTTCCAGAATTACTTAGGTCAGTATTCCCCCCGCCCCCAACCTTTTTAGTGGAGGTATGGCATACACCTACAACACAGATTATTTTGTCTCCATCTGTATTTCATCCTGAGATCTCTCAACTTCTAGGTTGATTTTTATTTTCAATGAAAAGTTATGGATACATATTATAAGCACTAAAGCCACCATTAAGATAATACTTCTTAACTGAGGTAATAATCTAATAGAGTTGATAAAATGGAATGCTTAAAAATATTCTATTGTCCAGAGAGAGATCAGAGAAAGAGCAAGTGGGAGGACAAACACAGGAGAAAAAAATATAAAATAAATAGCAAGATGATAGATTTAAACCCAATCATATCAATAATTACATTCAATGTAGATGAACACTACACTTCAATCAAAAGGAAAAGAATTTACTGAGTTGGTAAAAAAGCAAGACCTAATTCTATTGTTTCTCAAACAGACATTAAACATAAAGAAAAGAACAAGTTAAAATTAAAGGGATGGAAAAAGATCTATCATACAAACTGTATACATAAGAAAGATGTTCTGTCTGTATTAATATCAGATAAGTTAGACTCCAAGCCAAAGAATATTATAAGAAAGAAAGAGGGACACTTAATAATGATTAATGGGGCAATTCATCAAGAAGACACAATAATCCTAAATATTATGACTTAATAACAGAGTTTCAAAATTCATGAAAAAATGCTGACAGAATAAAAGTGAGAGAAATGGAGAAATCTACAACCATAGCTAAAGATTTTTAACAGTCCCTTCTCAATAGTTGATTAAAATAATAGACAAAAAAACAGAAAGGATATAAACAACACTCTCAGTTTGGACCTCCCAAAGCAAACCCTGAGCAAGAGTTTGGGGTGCAAGACAGCATTTGGAAGAAGAAGGAAACAGAATTGAGTAAGAATAGAAGTCAAACTCTGACACAGGTCTGACAAATTCTGAGGCTAATCCAGTGAGGAGCTCTGGAGAAAGTATTTCCTGTCAGAGTTGCCCACATCAGGCTGAACCAGCAGTGCTTTTATACCCACACCTCTCTTAGTTACCGCTTGTGAGCTTTCCCAGGAAAAGATGTGACCTCTGGTGAGGCAACTCTTGCAGTTGAGACAGAACTGAAGGAGCTGAAATCTAATTATTCTCTGTTCATTGCATTCCCAGAAAGTTCTTACTCAATAGGGGACCTGGACAGCCTATTTCCATGTCTACCACAAACACCATGAGCAAACTTGACCTAATTAGTAATTACAGAATGTCACACCTATCACTAGCAGAAAAAATATTCTTTTCAACTGCCCATAAAAAAATACAAAACAAGTAGCAAGATGATAGACCATATGGTGTACCATAAAATGTCTCAATAAACTTCGAAAGTTTAAAATTTTATAAAATATATTCTGATTATAACTAAATTAAATTATGTTAAGAACAAAAAGATAACTATAAAATACGCCAATACTTGGAAATTAAATAAAACACGTCTAAATCACCATGGGTCCAAGAAAATTATGTAACAAAAGCTCAAAAATATATCAGATTGAATGGTAATGAAAATAGAGCATACTTATGGAATGCAGCTAACACAGTGCATAGTGGGAAATTTATACTTTAATTGCTTATATTCGAAAAGAAGAAAGGCTTAACTCATTAATTTAAATTGATAATTAGGAAATGCTAAAGAAGAAGAGCAAGAAATAAAAAACAGCAAATATAAAGAAATAAAATAGGAGTATAAATCAATGAAATAGAAAATGAAAAAATACTCATTCACTGAAAAAAATTATAGCCTTGATAAACATCAAGCAGATATAATTAAGAAAAAAGGGAAAATATAAATGATCACTATCACAAATACAAATAAATATTACTAAAATATTACTGGATCAAAGGGAAATAGACAAATACTATTAACTTCTTTATGACAATACATTAAAAGGAGAAACAGCTAGAAGAATATTAAGACTTAAATCCCTGGGAAGCCAAAAATATCTTGGAGAGAATTGAACTTCGTGGTTAAGGGACTCAAACAATTTAATTTATATATTAAATGACAGGGTCACCTCAGCTGTCATGTAGATGATACTGATATACATATATTTTATAGACTGCAGGTAAGACTCCGAAGGTAGTTTTATGTTTGAATTTTTTAACTTAATTAAGCAGGAGCATTTCTCATCCTAAAACTTTTGAAAACATGAATTTTTAGTGCTGCATAATACTGCCTCCTGTGGAACTCCTGTGGATGTTACAAAATTCAATCAAGCATTCTATTGGTTATTTTGTTTGTTTCCATGCTTTTGCAATTATAGATTGCTTTTAAAACAAATCAAATTTATTTCCTCTGAGTAGATTTCTACATGTGAATCCTGAGTTAAAAGTGAGATTATATTTCAGGTTATTATAACTAGTCCAAATTGCTCTCAAAAGTACTTGTATCAACTTAAGCTTTATTAGCATAGTACACAAGTAATCTATTCTATACACTTTGCTAATACCACATATTCTCCTTTAAGAAATAATCTATAATAATTATAGAGGATAACAATAATATTTTTGCTTGTTTTTTGGCATTTATTAATTATTTATAGGAATTCATAACTGCACATTGCCATTATATTTCTTGTTTTGTTAACAGTCTGCATGAATCAGATGGTCTTGAATGTGTATGAGCCAAAGAATCAAGACGTTCATATATTCAGAACTCTTTGTTCAATACCTTATTATAAAAGCACCAATATTCATTAATATTAGTAAATCAAAGACATCAAGTATGGTTGTGCTATATCAATGGTCAATGGAGTTATCTACATTATTTTTGTTCAGGTACTTAGTTAAGGAGGTCCTTCTAGGATCTTAAAGACTACAGTAAGTACAAAGTTGATATTGCGCTCAATTTAAATCTGCCTTGTAAACATGCCTTAGAGACATAGTTTTCATGGAGAAGCTTCCATTTCCTATCACAAGGTAGAAAAACAAAACTCTTGGTGGGATAGAATTAAGTCACATTTCCAGAATTCTAGGCTGGCCAGACCAGCTGGAATATGGAAAACAGTTAAAACAACCCCTAAGTAATTATCTGAGGCACATCCAAATTAACTTCACACTTTAATTTACAGCTCTCTGTCACTGGAACTATTATATTAGTATTCTCCCGTTTCTCAGAGCCCAGACATGTCAGTTATGAAAAATCCTTTGGTTCAAAAGAGAAGGTAAGACTATTTCAGCAGATTTGGTGGCTAAAGAGAAAACAATGACTACTTATGTTTTGCAACCCTGGTGAATATTACATGAGGTACAACTGAAACCAAATGCCACAAGGCTGTAAGAAAAATGTCTCAAAGTATTTTACAATGTCAGATCAAACTATGAAGCATTCCTTCCCAGATTGTTGGCATCACAATATCACAATAGCATAGGGAAATTCCAGTCTTTTCATCCCTTCTAAATCCAAGGACTTGGTTAAACTTTACTATTATTATCAAAGATTAACTCATATTGGGTCTGGACCAAGATTATAGAAAGGCAATACAGCTCTTGATCATTGGTTATATTAAATTTTGGTCAACAGTCCCGAAATGTTTCTCTATTACCAAATGAAAAGGCTGATTCGATTTCTTAAAGTAACAAGGATAAATGGAAGGTAAAGTATAGAGTAGGATACAAATAATACCCTCTGACTTTTCAGTGTTATTTGATTGCCAAAGGAGGGCTTATTTGCCAAAAGTCACATAATTTTGAGGAATACAAAAGAAAGCAAACAAGCCTTATGGCCCAAACTTCTCCTCCTAACCACTTTGGGACATATTCCATGAGCTGCACAATTCTTTTGGTTTGAGGATAATGATGTAAAATGGTGCCAATTCAGGTGACGTTCTTGAATATAAATGTATTAAACACATTGGTGGCAATGGCCAGCAAGCTCCAGTGCTGGATGCCCCATGGCAAACAACTAGTAAGACAGGAACACAACCCCACTCATTAGCAGAGAGCTTGCCTAAAATCATATTAAGTCCACAGACACCACAAAACACACACCACCAGACGGGGCCCTGCCCACCAGAGAGACAAAATCCAGCCCCACCCACTAGAACACAGGCATCAGTCACTACCACCAGGAAGGCGACACAAGCCACTGAACTAACCTCACCCACTGGGGGCAGACACCAAAAACAATGGGAACTACGAACCTACAGCCTGAGAAAAGGAGACCCCAAACACAGTAAGTTAA